>NW_025423265.1:570025-621349 GCF_020497125.1 Mauremys mutica | reverse complement strand
CGCACCGGCGGTGCCGGTGGGCGGATGGCAGCATCGACTCTGTCATCAAAATCAGATCCCTCGCCGTTGAGAACCGTCTCCGGCGTTGGACGGGTATTAAGCTCTACCACAGGTCTAGCCGAGGTGAGCTGACAGGCCACCAGACTCGATGGCCCTTGTTAGGGACCGGAATCGACGGTGCAGACGTCGTCGGTGCCGTGCTGCGGGTGTCGGTGGCCGGGCCGGTCCGATCTTGGATGAGCTCTCTGGCTGCGGGTACTTGCAGGTGGCACGGGAAGCAGCAGGAAGTCTTAGACTTTCTCAACCTCGGGGAGAAGGGGGCATGCAGGCGTCGAGCTAGGCTCGGGGTGCCAGCGACGGGTTGGTGCCGAGGAGGCCTTGGGCCGTACCAGGCACGGTTTCCGGTGCCAAGGAGGTGATTCTGTTCGAAGAGTGACCAGCGCTCGGTTGCTGAAGGCCTGAGGCTGTGAGCCGCCTCCATGAGGAGCATGCTTTAGCCTATAATTGTCCCGCTCCTTTATTTGTTCCGTGGCTTAAATAGCCTTGCAAATGTGGCACTTTGCTATCAGGTGCGAACTCCCCAACGGACACTTCAGGACAGGAGTCAAGTAGTGTGGGTCTCCATGTCGGGCATGGACCTGCCGGCAGGCCAAGCACGGTTTGTCCACCTGGTGACCCGGGCATGGGCCCCGACACCGCGGCATGTTCGGGGAAGGGGCTATTCCCCAAAACCCTTCTTCATAACTAATAATTATACTAAAATTATTACTATAAAAGTAATAAACTAAATAAGTATTATATAAATAAGTTTTTAACATCTCTATACACAACAAGGGAAACAAGAGAAACTACGAGTAGCTAGGGAAGTGGAGGTCAGCTAAGCCGCGCTCCACTGTTCCAACGAACCGTCGAAACGGTGCTTGGTATGATGGATACTGAGGGACGGTACTGGCGTCGGCAGGGGTATGTATCCTCAAGTGCACATAGCGGCGCCAACTCCAG
Source organism: Mauremys mutica (assembly GCF_020497125.1). NCBI lineage: Eukaryota > Metazoa > Chordata > Testudines > Geoemydidae > Mauremys > Mauremys mutica. The sequence continues at coordinate 620,347 of NW_025423265.1, read as the reverse complement.
GGGGTGCCTAGCTGATTTCCCACCGAAGTGTTGTAGGTGTTCAAATTATTCTTCCGTCGAACGTGCACGCGGCGCGTCGCCGCACACCTAAACTGGAAATCGATATGAAGCAAAGAAGCCACTCTAAAGAAGAACCGAAAGGTTTATTCTATATCTCGATTATATGATCACCTAAGCAACCAGCAGCACTGACGTCACATGGGAGATTTAGTCTAACTAACGAAGCTAGTTAGCGAGGCTCACGGAGTTTGGGCTCAATAGTTGGTCAGATCAGATTCACTGAACCCTTGACTGACAGGAGATTCCACACTAGAATAGAGGGAGTGTGCTGAAAGCTAAGGCACTTCTACAATGCAAATGGACCCAAGCTGGGAACCCAGTTCCATCCATCTCCAAAGCAATATGAAACAATGTTGGGAAACGGTGGTATTGTAACATGGTCTCCAACAACACAGGTTTTGTCTATGGTACAAGACCAAAGATTGAGGTGCGTGGGGAGAGGTGTACCAAGAAGGTCACACAGTACCCCCTTGCAATACAGTTGTGCTGAGGATTGTAAAGGTGGACAACCCCCAGCAGGAAGTAACTTGGGGGTCACGCTCCCTGGCTTACTTCTCTGATCAGCTGCTTCTCTGCTCGACATCTGGCTGGGGTTCAGGTAGGAGAGCTGGCTTCACTTCCAGCTGAGCAGTCTCAGCAGGTAACAGACCTAAGGAAAGGAGAAAGATTACTCACACATACAACAGAGGACTGTCCACAGATCATTTGGCAACTAACCAACAGAAAGAGGCTAACAGTTGATAGGGAATGTGTCAGCTAGACCAGGGGTCTCAAACTCAAATGACCACGAGGGCCACATGAGGATTAGTACATTGGCGCCCGAGGGCTGCATTACTGACACCTCCCCCACTGCTGTCCTCGGGCCCCGCCCCCACTCACCCCTTCCATGAGGCCCCGCCTCTGCCTCACCTCTTCCCACCCCTTCCCTGGGCTCCATTCCAACCCCTTCTCCGAAATCCCACTCCAAACTCCGCCCCCTCCCTGCCCCCCAGGGAGTGCAGGAGGGGTGGTGTGGGGTGTGGCAGGGGCTCAGGGCAGCGGATCGGGGTGCAGGGGGGTGCGGCAGGGGGCTCAGGACAGTGGGTTAGGGTGCAGGAGGGGTGTGGCAGGGGATCAGGGCAGGGGAATCGAGGTGCAGGAGGGGTGCGGCAGGGGGCTCAGGGCAGTGGGTCGGGTGCACGGTGCAGCAGGAGGCTCAGGGCAGTGGGCTGGGGTGCAGGAGGGGTGTGGCAAGGGGCTCAGGGTGTGGCAAGGGGCTCAGGGCAGGGGGTTCGACTGCAGGAGGGGCTTGGGGAGTGGGCTCTGGCCGGCACGCACCAGGGGGGCCTGCCCTGCCCCCATGCTGCTCCGCTTCCGGGAAGCGGCTGGAATGTGGGGGAACAAGGGCCAGGAATGGGGAACTGCAGCCAATGGGGGCTGCTGGGGGCGGTGCCTGAAGTAACATCAACACCCCCCCCCGCACCTCTCTTCCCCCACATTCCTTCCGCTTCCCGGAGCGGCGTGGGGGCCAGGCAGGCAGGCAGGGAGCCAACCCTGCCCCCCGGTGCACGTCGGGCTGGAGCCGCTCTAGCTAAACACTGAGGGAGGGCGGGGGGGGGGGGCTGCGAGGACCTCGCGGGCTGCAGAAAATAACCTTGGGGCCGCATGCGGCCCACGGGCTGCATGTTTGAGACCTCTGGCCTAGACATTCCTTTAAATTGTGCTAATAGGATACAGTCCACACTGATAGAGAATGCTCTGTGCTGGGGCTGCACCTGAGAGAAAGTCACTGCTGTGTGGAAGGACAGAGTTTTAAACAGCTTGGTTCCAGGTATGTAAAAGGCTGAAGATAATTCTAGTCTAGTCTAGATATTATTACTATTATTTTCCAGGATGTAACTGAGGGCTACAATGGTATGATCTTTGCCTGTGGCCAGACTGGCAGTGGGAAGTAGTTTACCGCGTAGGACACTCTAAACCCTTCAACACAGAAAGACATTGTTCCCTGGACACTGGATCACATTTCTGAGAGCAGTACAGATCTGCAGTGATGTGAAAGGGTTATGGCAGTAAATGCAAGAGTGAGAGATGCTTGGAATACAGTGCTAATTGGAGTCTTCCTGTCCCTGGTTTTCATCTAGCTATTCACTCAGGGCGGGGGATCATTCTCACCCCCATTTTACAGATGAGGATATTGAGGCACACAAATGTTATGCAACTTGCCCTAGGTCAGACAGAGCTGAGAACAGAACCTAAGAGTCTTGATGCCTAGTCCTCTGCTCTAACGGCTGGAGTGCTGCCTCTTCACCCAAGCCTAAAGCTACAGGATGCAGGCAAGATGTCTGGTTAAATGGAGCAGTGATCTTGTGAACTTGTGCTTCTCAAGCTTCATAGCCCCTATGCAGCTCCCTTCCCTTACTTATCCTCAGAGAGAAAAGGCAGGAGTACCACTTAATGTGGCCACCTAACATAACCTCAGGCCCAGGAGGGGAGGATCAACAGTAGGGAGGCAAAGCGGGCATGGACATTGCCTGCTCTCTTGAAGGTTGGTGCTGGCTGGGGCAGGGGAAGGAAGAAAGGCCATAGAGTCTTAGCCCCTACATGAAAGGCTGCTCCTATCCAGGAGTATGGAGGATGGGTCCTAGAGGCTGCTCCCCTCCCTAAAGTCTCCCCCCATCTGAAAACAGACTGCTCCCATCCTACCCCTCCCCCTCCCACCCAACTCAAAGGCCAAAGCTGCTGGTGCTGGGCTGAAGAGAGCCTTCCCCAATAGGCAGAAGGGAGGTCGGGAGAAATGCCAATGTGCACTCTGTATATTTAAGGTGTAATTTTCTGGCCAATGATAAAGCAACTCTGGAGCAGTTCAAGGGCATCATACCTGACAAGTTATTTGTGTTCATCTGTTCAGCCAAAATGGCCTTCAGCTTCCTGATCTCCTCCTGATACTCCCTCAGCAGAGCATCTTTGGGATCCTCATTGATACGGGGCTTGTTCTTGATGTTCTTTGCCCGGTTGGCGTAGCGCAAAGTGCTGAGGCTCTCGTCGTAGTTGTTATCAGCAGGAGACAGGCAGGCCACCATGAGGGTCTTGGTGTTTCCTCCAAGGGAGTCCTGCAGCAACCGGGTCAGCTTTGAGTCTCGATAGGGGATGTGTTTGCACCTGCCATCTACCAGGGCTGAGATGACATTGCCCAGAGCTGAGAGAGAGAGATTAATTTTGGTGGCTTCTTTGAGACGCTCCCCTGTGGCTCCGGTTTTGGACTGCCTCTCGCTTCCAGCCAGATCCACCAGGTTGAGTTTTGCAGCCCTCAGGTGATCCTGCCCTCTCTCATCTGCAAGAAAACAATGTGGGATTGGGTTCTTTTAAGAAGAAGCAACTTCACCAGACAAGGACCAGGCCTTTTGCCCTTAGGCATTACATATCAATTTGGGCCCTAGACTTCGTATGCACATAGGCCCCGATTCAGAAGAGCACATATACTCATGCATAACTTCTAACACAGGCTTGAGTCCCATTGAAATCATGTGCTTACCTATTTTGCTGAATCAGGGCCTTGGTTCCCAGAATACACAGCAAAACTTCTTGAACCGCTTTAGATTCTGATCCCGTGAGCACTCTCACCTCCCATAGGCTTTAATGGAAGATGAGGATACACAGAATTTTGCAGAAGACACTCAGCACCGTGCAGGATTGGGACTCTTACCTTGTACAGGTTCTTTCATACAAACTATGTCCCCCAGGATGTTTCATGGAGTTAAATGATCAATGCCAGGCAGGGAGAGAGAAGTTAAAGGGGTGGAGATAAGGGAGAATGGAAATGAGAGTCAAGAGTCAATGGGGTAGGAATTCAGCATGGCTGGAAGAAACACATGGGCAGTACAAGCAGCAGAGGATGTGAATGGCCAGAGAGGAGGATCCGCTCAAGTGGACTACCGGAAAAGGCTTGGGGGAACCAAGAAGCCTGGAAGCAATGTTTAGTTCAATTTCCAGCCTACAGCTTCTCTCTAGGCCTGAATCAAAGCTGCCTCAGTGTATGGTGATGCTCATAGGGCTGCCTGTGGTGCACAGACACAGGAAGTGCCCCTCACCAGGGAAACAAGCACTATCAAGACGTCACCATGTGGGTTCCTGGCATCCCAAGGGGGGCTGCAAACACTCTCCAAGGTTCAAGTTTCACTGCTTAGAAGCTGGTGAAATGACTCAGCAGGAGGAGAGACGTGCACTGTCAAAGTCTGCTCCTCCTCAACGGACAATGGAAAGTATAAGCAGAAAACAAGAAAACTCCCCAGATTGGGATTCAGCCCAGTCCCTTGAGCCTGGGTGCGGAGCCTGACCTTCCTAAAAGGATTCTGCCCCCTTTGCCTCCTAAGCAACTAATTTACAGCTCTCCCCCTGAGTACCACTGCATGAGGAAGCCAAGAGCTAAGCTGAAGTTAACACCTTGTTTACCAGGGACCAGGAAGTGACCCTCCCCTCTGTAACATTTCCTTCCTACCTTTCACCCCACAATAATGCTAAGTGTAATGGGCTCAGGAAGGAATTCCTCCCCCCACGCCCATGTATTCTGTATTTTTTTTTTTTTTGGAGGGGAGGGATCACCTTCCTCTAAAGCTTCAGCAGCAATGTCCATAGCTAGAGGTGGGATAGTGGACAGGGTGGGCCAGGACTCTGAGGTGACTGTGATGTTGCACTCCATATGATTTTATGAAAATATGCTAATGAGTGTGAATATAATGTAGCTGGAATATGCTTCATGTAAAAGGTCTCTTGTAGGTATCATTACAAAGCTTATAATCTACTGAGTGTAGCTTATAATCTACAGTTTGTATAAATGTATCATTCTTGTATCTGAAACTAGAAATATGAAACATAACTCTGAGGTCCTATTGTAAGTATGCAAAGTGTGGGCCATTAATGGTGGTTTGGAATCTGATGGCTCCCATCAACTAGAACAATTGGTTGTAAATAGCTCTGCTTACTTGCAAGCCTTCCTGTGAGTCAGGCCAGGAACAATGAAGGCTTGGGGTCTCCCAAGACATGTGACCATGTCACCTGGTACCGGAATCCATCTTAAACCTGATGCTTTTCCATTTAGAAGGATGGCTGGGGACCCAAAGAGACAAAAGATTCCTGCCTTGTGCCAAAGCTATATAAGGGGGGTGGAACAGAACAAAGGGGCTGCAGTCATGAGAAATTCCTTAGCTACCACCTAAGCTGGAACAAGAACTGTACCAGGGGAAAGGATTGGGCCCAGACTAGACAGGAGTCTAGTCTGTGAAAGAAGCTTATTGGAACATCTCTGAGTGTGAGATTTATCTGTAAGCAGTTTCTTAATGTCTTAGGCTTAGACTTGCGTGTTTTTGTTTTATTTTGTTTGGTAACTTACTTTGTTCTGTCTGTTATTACTTGGAACCACTTAAATCCTACTTTTTCTATTTAAAAGAATCACTTTTGCTTATAAATTAACCCAGAGTAAGTAAGTAATTCCTGGGGGAGCAAACAGCTGAGCATATCTCTCTATCAGTGTAATAGAGGGTGGACAATTTATGAATTTACCCTGTATAAGCTTTATACAGAGTAAAATGGATTTAGGATCCCAATGGGAGCTCGATGTATGGGTGCTAGAGACAGAAGCACGTCTTAAGCTGTTTTCAGTTAAGTCTGCAGCTATTTGGAGGACTTGGTTCAGACCTGGGTCTGTGTTTGCAGGAGGCTAGTGTGTCTGGCTCAACAAGACAGCGTACTGAAGTCCCAAGCTGGCAGGGAAAACGGGTTCAGAGGAAGTCTCAGCACATCAGGTGGGGTCTCAGGGGGAGTCTCTGTGACCGAACCTGTCATGGTGGCGAAATCAAGCAGGATCTGTGCACAGCTGATTGATTTGAAATGCTGGTAGTGATTTTAAGTGAGTTTTAAATGTGCTGGCTGGAGAACAAAGTGGTTATCAGTTTGTTATTTTCTGTTTGCTTATTTTGGGTAAGGGAAATAGGGACAGAAAAGTCGGCAAAAATAAGTAGAGTGAAGATCAAAAGAAGCTGAAACTGCACAAGTTGCAAATTGCCCAGAAAGTCTGAACACTGGGCACTGGGCAAGTCTCTGTTAATTAAGAAGCCCCTGAGCTGAGTGGGTCTCTCTCACTTAATCATTATCCTGCCATTGTGGGGCCTCAGGCACTGGTGCAGCTCAGTCCCGTGGAATCTACACCTGTGGCATAGAACAGGCTAGTCTCCTGTGGGCTGTAATAATTTGGTGTAATTTCAGATGATGGGTTTAGTGTGCTGGTGCCAAGTGGTGTTGAGGGCCTGTGATATACAGGTCAGAGTAGATGATCTGGTGATCTTTTCTGGCCTTAAACTCTAGGACTATCCTCATGACTGAGAAAAGCTGCAAGCAGTTCCCTGCAGAACCTATCAGCTTTGCTGCCAGTCTGGCCAGGGGGATTTCTCTCCAATGTGAGCCACTCCTTCCCCATCCAGGGCACGGGAATGCTGCCCACCCCTGCTAACTAGGGACTGAAGGATAAAGGTGCAGGGTGAAAACCTGGCCCCAAAGACTTCAGTGGGCCAGAATTTCACCCCAGAACTCCAATGTGCTCGGATTCATTCGGGGTGTATTGAACCATTTGACTCTCAGCACCTCCATAAATTACCCCACTCTCGGGAGCATACAGAGCACTCTGAGCCAGAAGGAAGGTGTTTTTAAAGGTACACATTTGTCTCTTTTTCAAGTAACTCACTAGGTGGAAAACAACTGTCTTAGTCCCTCCCTAAGCCCCATTCTGCCAGTCAGCATCTGAGGTGCTAGATAAATAGCAAATAATCATTCAATGAACTAAGGAAAATAAAACAAAAGGAGGGTGATTCTCCAGTGAATAAAAAGTAGGCTAGGAAGTCAGACTTTGCAAACTCTACCTATGGTAGATAATGTAGCCCCTATTATCACAGTATCTCAGCACCTCATGATTTTTCATGGATTCATTCTCACCACCATGAAGCTGAGCAGGGCTAGTATCCCACTGTACAGATGGGGAACTGTGGTCCAGAGAGACTAAATGACCTGTCCAAGGCCACATAAGAAGTCTGTGACGGAGCAGACAATTGAATCCAGGTCTCCCATGTGCCAGGTTACCACCTAAGTGCTGGATCATCCTTAATTTCAAACATCCCTTTCCCTGCTATTCCCAGCCATCACAAACCCAGGTTTAAGAGTAAAACTGGCCACAAGCCACTAGAACAGCATGAGGCTGACAATGGAGTGCATCAAGGGTTCGACAGGGTCAGCACTACTGTGATGGCCCCATCAATATCTGCAAAATCTAAACTTTCATTTCAAAAAATTAGTCTCTAGCCATTAAGGCTGTGAAGAAAACCTTCCAAATGTCAACAAAGCATAAACTGATGCACCCTGTGAAAGCTGACTTCTCAGTTAGACAGACAGAAACAACAGCTCCAAGAAGTTAACTGCCTATTCATCACAGTGGAGTGTTGACACTGAACCCTAATGATTATGACATAAAGCACTGCTAGCTATTTCATCACTGATCATTCTGGCAGAAACATCTGGCAGCTCAGGGATTGTGGGTGAAACTGGGGAAAATAGGTGGAGTTTGAATATAGTGCCACCCCTTCTGACTGTCCTTTCTGAGCCCTGGGGCAAATGGACTCTCTGAAGAGTGGGGGTTTGTAAGTAGCAACCGGCAATTAAAATTTAAGTAGTTGTTTTGGCTCCTGCCAGTAATTGTACCCAAGGAGCTTGTTTGTTTCAATCAATACAACTACTGGGTTAGTTTCCCTGGTTAACAAGTCCCCAGACTCTTGCTAAAATGCCTGCAAGCAGGTTGGAAAGTCAGGCTGTCACTGTCTAATTCTCTTCTAGTCCATCAACTAGTTCTGGCAGCAGAAGCATGAGACAAGTCTATAACTTCTTCCCTCCCACCAAATCAAGGGGGAAAGCACCCGTTCCTTTGAAGGCTCAGAGAGGACTAATGCAGTGTTTCTCAAACTGGGGTCGCCGCTTGTGTAGGGAAAGCCCCTGGAGGGCCGGGCCAGTTTGTTTACCTGTCACATCCACAGGTCCGGCCGATTGCGGCTCCCACTGGCCACGGTTTGCCGCTGCAGGCCAATGGGGGCTGCTGGAAGCGGCAGCCAGTAAGTCCCTCGGCCTGCGCCGCTTCCAGCAGCTCCCATTGGCCTGCAGTGGCAAACCGTGGCCAGTGGGAGCCGCAATTGGCCGGACCTGCTGACAGGACAGGTAAACAAACTGGCCCGGCCCTCCAGGGGCTTTTCCTACACAAGCGGCGACCCCAGTTTGAGAAACACTGGACTAATGGGAAGGGACCTGTGTATTTCATAAATCTGCAGCCACAGAATCTACTATTTGCTGCATATTTTCACTCTGGAATCTAAACGTGCATTAAAAAGTCTTTGTAGATCTCATGGTTGTGAAGGGAATCTTAAAAATATGAACTATAAGTAAGTGATGCTGTGTTTCTTCCCAAGACTGCAGACAGTTTGATCTTCCCCATTCATCTTAATGGGGGTCCAATCTGAAACCTAAAGATGACAGTTTAAATATCAACTTTGTTAACTATTTGACTGACGGTCATTTAAGTAGAAACATCCAGCTAATGTGCTTATTCCACAATCCCAAATTTGCTCCTACACCTCCCCAATTGCCCCAAACTCAGACTGTCCAATATACAGCTGCCAAAATATCATATTTCACCCTCCTCTCTCCTCCATCTTCTACTATGCTGCTCTGGATCGCCAATAACAAATCTTGAGGCATAAAAACTGAAAACATGAGCAAAGTGTAAAACAAATGTAATTTAATTTCAAAATAAATAGCAGAGGCCACTATACTGTTTGGATTATGACTGTCGTGTTAAAGCCAGTAAAAACATCCAATCTCAAATGTAAATGAAACGGATGCAGAATTTCCAGTCTGCTGCACTACAGCACTGCAAAATCCAGAGACACTGAAACAGAATTTAGGCCCAGCTTGCCATGGAATGCAGGGGGCTTCCCTAATAAGTTAATTAAATGACAAGCCATTCTCACCCTGTTAGTTTGGGCTGCAAAAACAGAGGTACCACTTTTTGAAAGCCTCTAAACAAGACAAATAATTCCAACTTAGACTGCAACCCCAGCCCTATCTGGAACACGAGAGGAGAGTAAGCATTTACTTTTGATTCTTAGGCTAATGTCAGGATTTGAGGGTCCCATATTATAGAAGTTGGTGAAGCAGGATCTGGTTCAGCAAATCAAGGCACGGTTAACACCCACGTGATAGCTAATTGGGTTATTCTGAGGGTCACTCCTCATTCCCCCATTTTCAGTAAATGTTTGGTGAGTAAATTCTCTATACATGGAAATGAGGGACTATCAGCAGCATCTGCAATTACAGTTGGAAGACATTGTGCAAATTTCCCATGAATGGAGAACAGATGAAGGAAATAAAACCAGACTATTAGCACTCAGCAGAGGCCAAGGACTGAATGGAGCATGGGAGACTGAACTCCTCTCTCACTCCTAAAGGTGGCCCTTCAGGTGTGTCAGGTTGAGACACACTGGCATGGTGATATCTAGGGGCAACTTGCCCTGTTTCTAGCCATACTTTATTGAGTAAAGAAAGTCCAGTGGCTAGAAGCCGAAGTCAGGAAAATCCAAACCGGAAATAAAATGCACCTTTTTTGGACAGTGAAAGTAATTCGCCACTGGATTAGACTACCTAGGGATTCTCTTTCCCTGGGATCTTTTAACTGAGATTAGGTATCTGTCTAAAAGATATGCTGTAGTTCAATCAAAAGTTCGTAGGTTCAGTGCAGGAAGAACTGGGTGAAGTTCTCTGGCCAGTGTTAAGCAGGAGGTCAGACTAGTTAGAGGTGTGCATGCGTACTGCAGTGGAGCACTCATAAGGACAAAACATCTCGAAGAACTCAAGTTACAGAAAGGTAAGTAACCTCTCCTTCTCCATGTCCAGTGAAGGCAGGACAAGAAGTAATTAGATTAATCTGCAGCAAAGGAGATTAGATTAGATATTAGGAAAAACTTTCTAACTATAAGGATAGTTAAGTACTGGAGCAGGCTTCCAAGGCAGATTGTGGAATCCCCATCATGGGAGCTTTTTAAGAACAGGTTGGACAAACACCTGTCAGGGACAGTCTAGGTTTTTTTGGTCTTGCCTCAGGACAGGGGGCTGGACTTGATGACCTCTCCAGGTCCTGTCCAACTCTACATTTCTATGATTCTGATTCTATGAGAATAATGGCCCCTTCCAGCTTTACAATCTATGAATTCCAAGTGCAAGTGTGGCCTTCAGGCACCGGGGCTGTCAGTCCAGCAGCTCTCAACAGCATCAAATAAGGATTTTAGAAGAAAAACAGAGGGAAATATGCTCCCAAACAATGTGTAGGACACTTGTCCCCCTCCCTCCACAGGTGAGCAAGGGAAAAGACATTTAAAAAATACTCAGTCACTTTGCATTGTAGTGAATGTTGGTGCCAAGGCACAGCTCTCATTCTAGACCTAAAATCATTCAAGACTAGAACTGGGAAAATTTTCAGCAAATAATACAGTCACTGAAAAATGCATTTTTCAAGGGCTCTGAAACCGTTTGCAAATGTTGGTCAAATTTAACAAATTGTTTTGGCCAAAAAAACCAGACAACAACATTTTTGAAAAGGTCAAAATACCTTAGAAAAAATCAAAACAAAACATTTTGAAAATGTCCATTTGAACAGACATTCAAAACATTTAATTTGGACCCACATGGAATGTTTTCAGTTTTTGTTTTGGTGAAAAAAACTCAAAAAAACCATTCAGTTTCATTTAGAAACAAACCGATTTTTTCCCCACAGATACTGTGGTTCAGCAATAGAACAGAAAAATCAACGATTTGCTCAGCTGTATTCAAGCACCAGTTTTTATTCTGGGATTATCCACCAGATTGCACAGGCTGGTTCTATGCTCAGTCTCCCAAAGGCCTGACCCAGGAATCTGGCACCTACCTACAGCATAGATCTCCATGTTGATGGTGAAGATGGAGTGGGAGCGGGAAGAATCCTTGTTCATCAGGGTGTAGCCCACTGCTCGGTTTCTCCAACCCGTCTCCATGATGCGCTCGCACTGGGCCACGCTGTGCACGGTGTGCAGGGAGAGTCCTTTCACATACACCCCCTTCTCTGGGTGCTCCTTCAACTGCAAGCAGGAAGAGCACAACACAATGATCAGAACGGTCCCTTCTGGCCTTAAAATCTATGGATCCATGAACACAGGTTACAGTAGGACCACTAGACTCTGAAACTCCACAGACCACTCTGGAAACTTTCCAGGAGCCCGAGGACTGCACACGCTTTGCATATGAAAAGAGGAAAAAGCAGTTATGTGCATAATGGGACACTACAGCAAAAATCTCATTGCCAGCTACAGAACAGCACTCTGAAGCAACTCCTGAGGGGTGCTGTGCACCTGCTGAGCACCCACATCTCCCACCAACTTGGAGGTTGCACCGTGCTCAGTAGGTGCTCAATAATTAGGCTTTGCCCCATCCCATTACACAGCTGTAATGTAGCAGGCAGCTGTATTTGGCTGTAACCAGGAAACAGACTATATGGAACAGGAACTAAAGTCAAGAGTTTGTTGCTTAGCTCAGGCATCTCCAGTGTCACATGGTGCCCTGCTCCCCTACTCTGAGCTGCCCCATAGCTGCGTCTTCAACTTCACAAACATTAAGAAGATATGTCAAGGTTTTCATCTGCCACAGCAAATGGCTCGTGTCTCTGGTTATAGGGAGTTGACTACATCAAGAGTTTGAGGGCTTGTCTTCACTACCGTGCTGCAGCGGTGCTGATGTAGCACATCTGGTAAAGATGCATTACGTTGACAGGAAAGTACTTTCCCATCAACAAAATTACTCCACCACAATGAGAGGCAGAAGCTATGTTGTTGGGAGAGTGTCTCATGGTGACATAGCGAAGCGTACACACAGCTTTAAGTCAATGTAACTTATGTTGCTCGGGGGGGGGGTTCACACCCATAAACAACATAGCTTACATCGACTTAAGTGGTATGTTGTCATAAACATACAGCTAAGGGTAGCATAAAATCCCTCCATTACCTGTAAGGGGTTAAGAAGCTCAAATAACCTGGTTGGCACCTGACCAAAAGGACCAATAAGGAAAGAAGATACTTTCAAATCTGCGGGGGAGGTTTTGTTTGGGTTCTCTTTGTATTTCTCTCTCGGACAGAGAAGGACCAGGGAAGGAAAAAAAAATCTCCTAAAACCTTACCTGAAATAAGCATCTAAGATTACAAAAATTGTAAGTAATAGCAAGGAAATGCATTAGATTATCTTTTGTTTTGGCTTGTGACTTTTCCCTATTCTAAGAGGGAGGTTTATTCCTGCTTTTTGTAACTTTGAAGTTGAGCCTAGAAGGGAATCCTCTGTGTTTTAAATCTTATTACCTTGTAAAATTACCTTCCATCCTGATTTTACAGAGGTGCTTCTTTTACTTTTTTCTTTATTATAAAGTTCTTCTTTTAAGAACTTGATTGGTTTTTAGTGTCCTAAAAACCCAAGGGTCTGGACTGTGCTCACCTGGTTAACCTATTGGTTGGTATATTATTGTCAAGCCTCCCCCGGAAAGGGGGTGAAGGGGCTTGGGGGGATATTTTGTGGAAATAGGAACTCCAAGTGATCCTTTTCCTGAATCTCTGTCTAACTCACTTGGTGGTGGCAGCAATACCGTCCAAGGACAAGGAAGGGATTTGTGCCTTGGGGAAGTTTTTAAACCTAAGCTGCTAGAAATAAGCGTAAGGGGTCTTTCATGTGGGTCCCCACATCTGTACCCCAAAGTTCAGAGTAGGGAGGGAACCCTGACATATGTAGACAAGCCCTGAGACACAACAGTGAGGGATACTGATATTAGGTGTTTTACTGATCCCCTCTACACCACATGGGCATCTACACAGCATTGATTAAACTCTCAAAATCCTGCCCATCATGCTCAGGACAAGTATAAAATCTGGGTGTCAGTTTTTCTTTGGTGACTCCAAAGTCCTGTTCTGGAGAGAGATATCCCCAATACATTAAATCTCTAATAGAATCCTCCCAGCAACTAAAATTCCCGCAGAGGGGACTTTTCATAAAAGATGTTATTAAAGTACATGTTTTTTCTTTTATAGCCTTGCGTGATCCATCAAATCCATCACAGGAAAAAGTGATCAGAATAGCCCACTAGGATCACAAACACCACTTAGGCTCCATTCTCATTGGGGCTTTTAAATGTATTTGAAATCATTTGCAAACAGTTATGGCCATCATCATTTGAGCTGACAACTAGGACCCTATCTACACCACAAAATAACTGAGTCGGGGGACCAAGCTACAACATGGTTATCCTGATGTGATTTCAGATATGTGACAGATGTTAGCCACCTTGCTTAATGCACTGCTGGAAAGCACTCTGACACTACTGTGATAAATGCACCATAAGAACCTATCTAGAATAGAACAGAATCAGGTTATGAGAGAGTTAAAAATTGTAGTGTAGGTAGGACCTTAGCCATGTTCCCTAACCAAGCTAAAGCCTTGGGCTGCCTGGGTAACCGAGTTACAGGATCAGGGTTAGGTCAATCTATACCAGGGGTAGGCAACCTATGGCACGTGTGCCGAAGACGGCACGCCAGCTGATTTTCAGTGGCACTCACACTGTCTGGGTCCTGGCCACTGGTCCGGGGGGCTTTGCATTTTAATTTAATTTTAAGTGAAGTTTCTTAAACATTTTTAAAACCTTATTCACTTTACATACAACAATAGTTTAGTTACATATATTATAGACTTATAGAAAGAGACCTTCCAAAAACGTTACAATGTATTACCGGCACGCGAAACCTTAAATTAGAGAGAATAAATGAAGACTCGGCACAGCACTTCCAAAAGGTTGCTGACCCCTGATCTATACTATAGCTTTTAACTGTGATATATCAGGTGACTGGGATGGCTAAAGTTAGGAGTGCTGTGGAAGCTTAGTCCCTGGCGAAGTCCTCACCAATGCCCATCTCTGATCGGCTGAAGGAATGGCACTGCCTTGCATGGGAGGAAGCTGTACTTAGCCTACTAGGGCGGAATAAGGACATTCCACTCACTTGACACTGCACTTCAACTGAGTGTGATGTCTTCCAAGCAGAGCTCAGTGAGGCCTGTTCTCTGCAGGGCTTTATTTCATGGCAAGTGACTGTGAGTCCCTGGGGTGCAGGGGTGGCCAGGAGTCACCAACATTAAAAGGAAACAAATACAATTAATAATACTAATGGGATCTCAGAGGAGAAACATGTAGGGCTGCAGGGGGCAGAAGATCTGCCTAGGCTTTGGGTCTCCACAGGACACTGACTCACTTAATTATTCTGTTAAAGCAGCTACAGCCAGAAGCTGTCACCAGCGTGTGTTACCGTGGAAACAGTTCTGCCCAAGCACTGCCCTGCCTGTGCCAACAGCAGTCATCATGGAAACCAATGTCATTATTGATGTGGAACAAAAAGCAGGAATGTGCAGGAGGCTCTTTCTAAAATACTGAACCCTATTTCTCCCTAAACACACACACTCTCTCTGCAGAGGGAGGAAATGGGGACCCACCAGGGATTTCACCCCTATAGGGCCAGGCACATGCTAAAGTTCTGTCACAGTTTCAACATTTCTGTGCAGCAGATGGTGCTAGTACCTTGGTTTTCCTTATACTGACAATCTTGCTGGCATGTAAATTAGAAGAGAAGACATGCAGCTCCCCACAAGAATGCATGGGAAGGGCAGAGATTTGCAAAGCTACTGTAAAACAACAATCAAAAGAATTATTAATTGTATTAATTTTACTGTACTACATCTTTGAAACTTCCTGCCTTTCCCATGCATTCCAATGGGGGAGTTGTACCTCTGCAGTATCCTGTCAATAAAGGATCAGCCATTTTTAAAGATAAGAAGATCATCCACAGTCACATTAGATAAGATTAAAAATGGATAAGGGACAGAAACCCTCCTGCTTCAGTGCATGAACCAGACACTAACTTATGGGCATCAGGAAGAAACTTCCCCTATGTGCAGGCTATTCTATAATGGTCCACTGGGGACCTCTTGCACTTTCCTCTGAAGCATCTGGAACTGGACACTGTAAGATAGGACTTGCCACACTGGACAAGATCAATGGTCCATCCAGTTAGGTGTCCTATATTCCTAACTAGACATAACCTAATGTTCTTCAAGGCCCCTACAAATCCCTTCTCTGGCTCCCCTCTCCTTCTAAGTTGAGCAATTCAGCCTCACTTTAAGGGTTTGCACAATCCCCCTCATTCTTACATCTCTGTTTTCATTACATCTTTCCCCTTCCCTATGATCTTGTGTATCCTCTCTCCTGACCCCTTCTTTCCATGTGTCCACTTTCAGCATCCTAACTCCTTTCATGTCTCCCTGTAAAGTTGAGGCAGATTCCCACCTCCTAGCCCAAAGCTAGGACCTTGGGTCCAGTCCTGCAGCCCTTATACATACTGGCTAATTGATAGACCTCAACAAGCTCTTCTAAATGGGGACTCATCACGCAATTGGAGCCTTTCTAGTGGGGCTCCACACAGGGATCTGTTCTTGGTCCAATGCTACTCAATATCTTTATCAATGAACTGGAAGAAAATGTCACTGCTGGTAAAGTTTGCACACAAAAATTGCTGGAGTGACAAATGATAATAAGGTCAGTTCTACAGAGCTATTTTTTAACCCCAGGACCAGGAGTTGCCACTCCGCCATGGCTCTGGTCAAGTCCAGTGGCTACCGGTCAGGGCTCCACCTAAAGTGTCCCCTTTAAAAAAGGAAAATGCATGCATGCATGCACTCACCCCTTCCAGGGCCTGGGCTCAGATCCCACGAGAGACTGTGTGTGTGGTTTTGTAATTATTTTTGTATTGCATTTTAAATTGATGCCAAAGGTGGCAGGAACCAGTCACAGGCATTCTTTTGTACGTGTTCAGTTAAATTCAAATACCTACGTAAAATAACAGAAGTAAGTTTGGTCTTGTGAGTTGCATATTCTAATAGCCACCATCAAGAATAAAGAACTTTGAAATCAGTTGCGGAGAGCAGCTGAGTCTAAACTTTTGTCAGGGTAAAAACACATTGATGATAACTTTCAACATTGATTTGAAGCACACTCTACTTTCATGTACAAGAGTGTATTCAAACTGGGTCTCAGACAATAAAGGAAAGTATGAGATTTGGGGGAATGGGACCAGACTGTAGATAAAACTCACAGTTTTTGTCACATCCCAAATGCTTCATGTTTCAGTTTCTGCAAAAAGTTTCTGCTGGGTTCTCCCGCATATCTATTAGGCATGCCTGATAGCAGTCAAAGCAAATTAAAGCATATCCTCATTTAGCCATAATTACTTTATGATCTCCTCACCTCCAACTTTTGCTTGGTGTCAGCTCCTAGCAAATCTCTTATGTCTTCATTGTAGATCTCCAGGTAAGAGACTCTCACCAAGAATTTGGTGTTTTCAGCACACTGTACAAAAACAAGAGATGGGATTTTAGGGGAAGTTTTTCAAAAGTGCTTAAGGGAGTTAGATACCTAAACTCCAATTGACTGTCAATGACAGTTGGGTGCCTAACCCCCCTTGGCTTTTTTGAAAATACTTAGTCTGCAGATGAACTATTTAGTTCACATTATATGGGACCTTTCAGATTGTAAACTCCTGCCATACAATACATAGACACTGAGAAGTGTAGACCTAGTGTGAGGGGCTCGTTTACACTGGTAAATACACAGCATCGAGAATATTCAGCTTGGAGTAAAAGTATCTTGTCCTTTTCTAGCACCCTTCAGCAGAGGGCTTCATAGCACTTTATAAACATTAATGACTTAAGCCTCACAACTTCCTAAGATTTAGGCATTATCCTGGTTTTACTGATATGGAAACTGAGGCCGAGAGAGAAACACCAATTTGCCAGAAGTCACACAGTAAATGTGGTAGAGCTATAAACAGCACCTGAGTCCCAAATCTCAAGGACTCTGTTGGACTCTACATATGCCCATTACTGAATCATACACACTCAGCCAACCAGAACTGCATTCAGTGCTCATGTACTCATCATGTGAAGTTCTTGGCAAGTTGACAGGAGGTCTCCTGTTACCCTACTGATAATTTGGGGGTGGGAAGAATGCGGCTAAAGCACTGAGGAGGAACTCAAGAGATCAGAGTTCTATCCCGGCTCAGTGACAGCCTTCCTGTGTGATCTTGGGGAAGTCACGTTCCCGCTCTGTGCCTCAGTTTCCCCATCTGTAAAATGGGGGATAATACTTCCTTACCTTGCCATAGGGTTGTGTGGATAAATTCATTAATGTTTGTGGGGCTCAGATATTATGGCAGTGAATACTGTAGAAAAACCTATTAATAAATAGCTTATAACATATAGACCCAGACCCTCAAAGATATTCAGGCACATAACTCCTATTGAAATCAATGAGAATTAGGTACCTAAATAGCTTTGAGGATCTGGGCTACAGTCCCTGCTACAGCAGCCATTTCATGTCACTACATACCTGTACGCTCTCAAAAACGTGTTCAAATGCTCTGGGAATTATGCCTTTCTGTGTAGGAGGGTCCACAATGCCCTGCATGGTAAATGACTTCCCACTGCCAGTCTGGCCATAGGCAAAAATGGTGCCATTGTAGCCCTCAGTAACACCCTGGAAAATTCAAGAAAAAAATAAAGATAATAGCCATTATCTTCGTCCTTCACATGTTTTGAATCAAGCTACTAAGATTCTATTCTATCACCTAACAGTGCTTTTATAGGGAAGGCGAGAAACTGCTGGGTGAGCAAAGAAATTGCAATGTCATCTGTAGGTGGATGGAACACAAGCACCTGAGCTGGAATTTTGAATTTCTTCTGGAAAGTCCCATGGGATCTTTATCTCTACAAACCAAGGACTTGGTTTTACATCTCATCCAAAACCCAGAAAAATAAACCTGAAGCGGAAGAAAAGTAGGGGCAAAAGACAAGCTTCCTAGCTTAGGCCATAGACTAAGAGAATAAAATAAAATACATTTCACTGCTGTATAAATGCACTGGTTTCTCTAAACCCCAGGGGCTGACAGAACAGAGGTGGTCAAAACAGGAAGGGCCCATTGATTATAGTATAGAAAATTAGGATACTTTTGCTGCAGATCAGAAGATACTCTGAGGACCGGAGAAACAAATGGAACTCCAGCTGATTGTGGCTAAAAGGGAAGTCTTAATCTTAGAATAATGATAAGAATGTTATTTCTCATCTACTCACTCAAATTCATCCTTTGCAAAGCTGGCTAAAGGAGGGAGTGACCCAGGGCCGGGTCCAGGCACCAACCGAGCAAGCTTGTGCTTGGGGCGGCAGATTCCAAGGGGCGGCTTCCCTCCAATCCTTTTTTTTTTTTGCTTCGCCGCTTCGGCCGCCCCCACAGGTTTTTTTCTTTTTTCTTTTTGTAGGGGATGGCAGTGCGGAGGAGGGGAGCGCCCTGCTGGGAGCGGTGCTAGGTCTGTAGCAAGCCCGGCAGGGCAGCCTGCGTCCTTCCCTGAGCGGCACAGAGCCCTCCTGGCAGGCGGCGTGGCGAGGGCCCTGCTGAAGAAAGCCCTGGCTGCCCCCCTGCTCTCTCTCTCTCCTCCCTGCTAGCCGGGGTGCGCACTCCGCTGCCCAGGGCATGTCTGCAGTGGCTGGGAGTCCCCCTGCACCCACGCTCTGGCCGCCCCGCAGGGTTTTTTTTTTCCTTCTGTTTGCCGCTCCGACAGGCCTGCCGGGTTTTTTGGTTTTTTTGTTTTGCCTGGGGCGGCAAAAAAACCAGAGCTGGCCCTGGAGTGACCTTTCCTTCCTTCCTTCCTTCCCATCTCAGCAAGACATGAAATAGATATAACTTTACGAATCACCACTGGGTGACGGATTTACTGGTTTTTAAAAAAACTGAATGCAAGATTCCCCAGATGCAATGGCAATAATAACAAAACAGCGATTTTGAAAAAAATGAACCACATGCCAATTCACCAGAGACTGAAACATGGTTAGGGAGAGAGGCTGCGAAGAGCTGTAAATGAGGAAAAGGGCAAAGCCCTGGTGAATTGCTCAGCCCCCTGCTGTGAAGCCCTCCCAGACCCCTGCTGATTGAGGTCATCCCCTCCTTTGCCAGCTTCAGAGATGCCTTTGAGTGAGCAGAGGAGAAATACTATGCTAACGTTCTTCAGTTTACTGTAGTGCAGGGATTGGCAACCTTTGGCCTGAAGCCCGCCAGGGGGCATGCTGGTTTGTTTACCTGCTGCATCCGCAGGTTAGGCCGATTGCAACTCCCACTGGCTGTGGTTCGCTGTCCCAGAGCGGCAGTGGGGGTCCAGGTATGGGGGCTTCCCCTGCCACCCCCCCACGCTTCTGTGGGGGACCAGGGTTGGGGCACTGGAGCTTCTCCCGCCCTGCCCACCTAGCACTTCTGCTGGAGGGCAGGTTGGGTGGGGTGGCTTGCCCTGGTGCCCAGCAGCTTCTGCTGGGGATGGGTGGTGGTGTGTGTGTGTGTGTGGACTTCCCCCACCCTGTTCTGCTGCCGTGAAGAAGGGTCAGGGTGCGGGGGCTTCCCCAGCCCTGCCCGCCTGGCAGCTGGGCCTCTGGGCTTCCACCGGTGGCAGCGGATTTTCCGGGGGTCCCCCAGTTGGCTGGAACTCCTGGGCACAGGCCCCATTGGCCCAGTGGCTAATCCCGCCACTGGCTGCCAGTATTAAAACATCCTTGGAATTTCTAAATATTATAGATGACAATTTCCTAACTCAAAAAGTGTTGCAATCAACACAGGAGGACTCTGTATTAAACCTCATCTTGACAGATAAAGAGGGATTGATCACAGAACTAAAAACTAATGGTTGCTTAGGTACAAGTGACCATGAATTGGTCACATTTATAATGTGCAAACAGAATAAAGTCCAAACCAGTAATATGTATACTTTGTGCTTTAAAAGGGCCACATTCACAAAGCTGCAAACAATTATCTGCCAAATCAGCTGGGAGGAAAAATTTAATTAGAAAAATATGATCGATCATATTTTGGAATTGTTTAAGAATACTTTATTAGATGCCCCAAAAGCCACAATTAAGGAAGAAGATCGTACTGATTAAAAAACTGACCTGGTTTAGAGGGGAAGTGAAAGCAGCTATAAAAAATGAAAAAAATAATACATAATAAATTAAAGAAGGGGGAAGTTGATAGTAATATATATAAACCAGAAGTTAAGAAAAGGGACACACAGAGAAATCTATGGCAAGTATATTTAAGCAAAGTTAGAATGAGTTTTTTGAGTATATTAGAAGCATAAAAGAATCTTGACCATGGTATTCATTCATTGGTATAAATTAAATGGTAGAATTTAAATGGTATAAATTCAAATGGTAGAATTATCAATAATAATGTAGAAATTACCAATAAATATTTCTGTTCAGTACTTGGGAAAAAACAGATGATGTAGTCTCATCATATGATGATTATTACACACTTTCCATTCCACTACTAGATCTCTCAGGAGGATGTTGAACAGCAGCTACTAAAGAGACATTTTAAGATCAGCGGGTCCAGATAGCCCTTTTGGCTGCAAGTTGTCAGAAGAGTGCAAAGGACCTCTAATGTTGACTTTATTTTTAGAAGTTTATGTTTACACAGTTCTGTATTTGCTTTTTTTTTTTTTGTCTCTGCTGCTGCCTGATTGCATACTTCTCGTTCCAAATGAGGTGTGGGGTTCACCGGCCAGTTCGTAACTCTGAGGTTCTACTGTAGATGCAAGGAGCTCAATCTATTTAGTGTAACAAAGAGAAGGTTAAGGGGTGATTGGTTACAGTTTGTAATGACCTACATAGGGAACAAATATTTATAATTGGCTGTTCAGTCTAGCAGAGAAAGATATAATACAACCCAATGACTGGAAGTCGAAGTTAGACAAATTCAGATTGGAAATAAGATGTACATTTTTCACAATGAGAGTAAATAACCATCAAACAATTTACAAGGGTCGCTGACAATTTTCAAATCAAGATTGATTTTTTTTCTAAAAAATCTGCTATAGGAATTATTTTGGGGAAGTTTCATGGCTTTTGTTATATAGATGGTCAGACTAGATGATCCCAATGGTCCTTTCTGGCTTTCAAATCTATGAATCAAGGAGACAGTGCAGCATGAAGTCACATTCAGTGGGTTTTCTTCAGAACCATAAAGATTAAAACTTTGTAGGATTTTTTAATGAAAGTTTAAACTCTGCCAGGGCTGGCTCTAGGCACCAGCAAACCAAGCACGTGCTTGGGTCAGCACAATTTCAGGGATGGCATTCCAGACCTTTTTTTTTTTTGCTTTGGCAATTGCTTGGGGTGGCGAAAAACCTAGGGCCGGCCCTTAACTCTGCAGTAATTGATGGAAAGGCCTTGCCGGCCACTGCCAATCTCCCAAGCCACCCATTCTCCATGGAGAATCTCTGTGGCTCATAGATCACTTTTGGCCTCACTCACCTCTACCAGCGGGTAGGCAATTTCATTGTAGATCTGTTCAGTGTTGTGGCTCTCATAGTACGCCCCGTCGAAGGTGAACTGCTTCGGGGGCTCGTCAGTGGCCCCCGGGTTCTGGATAAAGCACTGGCCCCGGGGGCTGTCCATGCCGACCACGGCCTGGCAGCTAAGCGCCTTCTCTCGCTCGTTCATGGGCCGGCAGCGCACTATGACCTTCACCGCCTCCGAGGCCATGTCCGAAATCACCGGACAACCTTGCCGTCTGCAGAGGCGCTTCCAACGGCGCGGGACGGCTGGAGCGAGCCCGGCTCAGGGGGCACGATCCCAGCTCGCCCCAGTGGGGAGGCAGTGTCAGAAGGGCAGGGGCAGCTGTGTATGGCGCTGGAGAGAGCCTGGCATGGGGAGAAAGCCTCGCTCAGGGCAGTGGGGCGGCACTGGCAGGAGTGTGGGAAGGGCATTGGCGAGCTGGGGCGAGCCTGGCATGGGGGGGGGGGCGCCAAGCAGCGGGCGGGCAGGGGGCAGCTCGCCACGGAGCCTGCCCGGGCCCCGCCCGCTAGGGGGCGCCAGGCGCTGTGACGGGACCGGGCTGGGGGGCGGGGCAGCCCGCGCGATGGCCCCAGGGCTGCCGGTGGGAGGAGGGAACCGGGCGGAGTCGATCTCGACCAGGCCAGCGCCGGGCCGGGGCAGCAGCGCCGAGCTCCGCTCCCCGCCCCCGCCGCGGCGTTCGCCGTTACCAAGGGGCCCAGGGAGCGTCGCGCAACGGCGCGCCGCACTCTCTGCCGCAAGGCTCCCCGCTCCCAAGGGGCCGGGCGAGGGAGCGTCACCCAATTCCCATCCCCGCTCTCTGCCGAAATGCCGCGGCAGGCCCCTGGTCTGGCTGAGCAGAGCCGCCCCCTGGGCTCTACGGGGAGTGGGTGGGGGCGAGGGGCTTCTCCAGGGAATGTCGCAGCCTCCAGCTGTGGGGTGCAGCAGGGCACAGGGTGGCAGTGGCCAGCGCAAGGGGCAGGCGCGGCGCAGCACCCCCTCAGGATGCTGGGTGAAGTCTGGCTTGTCTAGGTTATTTGGGGGCTAGGAGGCCACAACTCCAATTAAAGAGCTGCAGGGATAGCCCAGGCCACTTCCCTCCAGCCTAGGGTGCCCAGACAGCAAGTGTGAAAAATCGGGATGGGGTGGGGGGTAATAGGAGCCTATATAAGAAGAAGACCCAAAAATCGGGACTGTCCCTATAAAATTGGGACATCTGGTCACCCTACTCCTGCCCTGCTGGGAGCAGTCAGCACTCCAGCGCCCAGGGAGCGAGCACCCTCTGCACCAGCGAGGGCCTGGCGAGCTGTCATATGGGCCACACTTTAGCCACACTCCTGCTGTGGTGGCACAGAGGGAACCTTCCCTCTACATGCTGAAGGGCATGTGGTGCAGAGTCCAGTCATTTATAGACCTTCTTGTCTGAAGGAAAGTACCTTCATGGCAGCTGAGCAAGCTCCTTTTGAGATCTGGTCAAGAGGAGCCAAGTTTGGCCACCCACTTTGAAGAAGGGGAGGTTACTTACCTGTACAGTAACTTGGAGTTCTCCAAGATGTTTTGTCCATAGGGTGCTCCACCTCCACATGTGCATGTCCCCGTGCACTCCTGAACAGAGATTTTTGTCAGCAGTGGCCATGGGTCCGTACCATGCAATGTCTGGCTGTCAGATCAGCTGTGTATCACTGAGAAGCTGACATGAAAGCCATGTCTTATGAAATCTTGGGCAGTGACTCCATAGTTAACCCTGAAAGGTGGCTTCCATTCAAAGCTGTTTTTCATATTCTCTTTGCACTTTCAGAAAAAGGTTCTATGTGGTAGCATAGACAGAACCCTAGCACGGCACCCACCCTGCCTGGAGCCTCTGGCTGCTATCACACTCTTACTTGGGAATATCTGCACTGTAAGTGCTACAGCTGTACCAACATGGGTGTAGCACGGTAATGTAGACACTAGGTCATACTAGGTAGACACTAGGTTTTTTTCACAACCCTGAGTGTTGTAGCTAGGTCAGCCTTAGGTGTAGATCAGGCCTAAGTTAAAGCAGAGCACAGGGAAGCAATCCTACAGGTCTGTGCCATACAGAACAGCGGGGAAGAATGGGGCTTTGGGAAGTGCAGACTCATTGGGCACACAAAAAAGTAGCCAGGGAGACAGGGCACAGGCACAGTTACAGTGTAATGGTAATGGTTGAGATTCACAGTGCAACCCATAGAGCATCAAAAAATAAAATAAAATAGGGAGCCCCAGGCAGCAGAGACACTGCAGGAGTGGAACTGAACAGGCAGTAGGGTGACCAGATGTCCCGATTTTATAGGGACAGTCCTGATATTTGGGGCTTTTTTTTATATGGGCTCCTATTACCCCCCAGCCCCTGTCCTGAGTTTTCACACTTGCTATCTGGTCACCCTGACAGGCTGTACTAGAAGGAGCTGGTGTATTATAGTAGACTAGGACTATAGAGCAGGCTGTCCTTTGCCCTGCTGAAGCACATGCACGGGCCATGGTCTGATGCTTCTCCAAACACGCTTCAGCTCTCGTTCTTACCAATAGAAAAATAAAGACAAATTCCATCATCCCGCCACCCTTTGGTACAGAGCCCTGATCTCATTATTAAACCAGTTTCCCACTAGACCCATCTTCTTGACGGGCACCAGTCGGCCAGTGTGCTTTCCCAAGCCCAAATGTCAGGAAAGAGAGTTAGCCAACGCTGGACTTGGTACCTTGAGGAGTGCTGCCTGCAAGCAATAGCTTATGCAGCTGGCCCTCAGAACACTGTAGGTCCCAGTTCACCAGAGCTATTCTCCAGCAAATGAAGCAATTAAAAAAAGGATTAAAAAAAGATTAGCATTTTAAGGCAGATTTAACTGTAGCTAATACTAAGTGAAACAAGGATTAGGGAGATAGCGAGAAACTCCACATTTAAGGTCTTTATTTAGTGCTACTGCACAATGAAGGTAGCAAGTATCTAATGGGCCTGTATTAAAACAAATCCAGGGAAACTGTGCAGTTACTTAGACCAGTTGGAAGATAAAGCCAGATTTTCATAAGAACTCAGGGCCAGATTTTTCTTGGGCTCAGCCCTCACATTTGGGGCCAGATGCTGAACAGAGCTCAGCTTCCCCGTAACACTAATAGGTAGGTTTTGAGGAAACCTGAGTCCTCATTGTATATGGTCCATCCATTACCATAGCATGTAAGCACCTCTTAATTTTTAATATATTTATCTTTATGAAATGCCTGTGCAGTAGAGCAGTACTATTGTCCCCGTTTTACTGATGAGGAACTGAGCCACAGAGACATTAAGTGACTTGCCCAAGATCACAAAAGAAACCTGTGGGCAAGCGAGAAATTAAGCCTGGGACTTGGGAGATCCAGGTTAATACCATCAGCACTGGGCCATCCTTCCTGTCTGAAGGAAAGTACCTTCATAGCAGCTGAGCAAGCTCCTTTTGAGATCTGGTCAAGAGGAGCCAAGTTTGGCCACCCACTTTGAAGAAGGGGAGGTTACTTACCTGTACAGTAACTTGGAGTTCTTCAAGATGTTTTGTCCATAGGGTGCTCCACCTCCACATGTGCGCGTCCCTGTGCACTCTTGATCAGAGATTTTTGTCAGCAGTGTCCATGGGTCTGTACCATGCAATGTCTGGCTGTCAGATCAACTGTGCATCACTGAGAAGCTGACATGAAAGCCATGTCTTATGAAATCTTGGGCAGTGACTCCATAGTTAACCCTGAAAGGTGGCTTCCATTCAAAGCTGTTTTTCATATTCTCTTTGCACTTTCACAGAAAGGTTCCTTTGGGGCTGACATTTTCCCTACTTAGTGTTAGTTCCAAAAGAATTTCTTTGGAAAGACTGAATTTAATTGAAACTGATATTCACTGAAAGACTGAATTTTTCATCAGTGTTCTAATAATTTGCCCACTCATGAATAAAGAATGGTGTGTGGTGCAAAGTTCATATTGTTCTGAAGTAATCCTGACTGAGCGCTTATGCAAAGGCCAAATGCACAAAGGCCGGGTTCTCAATTAAACAATATTTCAAAGGCATAATCCTTTATGTTGGTAGCTCTGACAGGGGTTATGAATTAAAAAAAAATATTTCTTCCTGTGTCAACTATGTTTGTAAATTCTCAGAACTTCCAAAAGTTATAACCCTATGGCCAATGGAGCATGTAACTGCTATGTGCCCAACAAGTCAGCCCTCTTGGGAGTTATAAGATCAGTTTCTTAACTTTTGTATACCACATACCCCCCCAATATTCTTTCCTGTGCACCTGCTGAACAGGCAATGTCTCCACTCCGCTCACTGGTTTCCAGCCCACACGGAGCAGCAGTGGGGTAAGGGCAGGAGTGTACTTTTTCCACAGCCATGTTGGGGTGATGCCGAGGCAAGATGGAAACAGACAGCCCCCCTTGGTCACCCCAACAACCAGCTGGCTTCTCTTGCCATAAGCCACACCCCTTAGATTCCTGTGGTTCACCCATGTTTCCCCTCTACAAAGCTGCCTCTGGTTCTCTCCAAGCTCTCCCATTGCCCTGGGGCGAGGGAGGGAAGGAACGAGGTCCTGCCTCCCCATAACAAATAGGGGGACCCACCTAGGGCAATTGGTTTATGGTTTTATGCATATTTGCCAGCTGTTTATTTTGTCCAGCGTCGCAAGAAGCTGCACATCACTTGGCATCTCTCTTTGGAGCAACATTAATTTTTACATGGATTTCGCAGAGGTAATTCTCAGGAACTGATGGGTGGACTTGGTGGAATACAGATGTTCCCCTGCTCCAATCTAGATTCTGCCATTTGAATGCGGCAGATCAGAGATGGGAGGCTTGAAGGTTCTGGGGGAGCACATTGCAAAGCCATCACATGCTGCTGCAGCTTCAGAGACATTACCTTTCTCCCCTGCGCCTTCCAATGGGGGAAAGAATCTGACCCTTGGATTGGAGTTTCTGCCTAGGTCCTACATGTAACACTTTGGGACCTGGTTGTCCTTGACATGTTACTCTAAGCCTGGAGAGGACTCACCTTTGGACTACAGCAGCAGTGGCTGCAGAGGCTCAGGATGCCGCTTCCTAGAATGCCTGGAATCAGGGGCAACAGAACAGGCCAAGGGGCCATGGCCCATCCACTTTTTGCCATGGGCCCGCCCCCTGCCCCTCCTTTTACTCCTGAGGCTCTGCCCCCTGGCCAGGCCAAAAGCATAAGCTGGAGCCTGGCCGGGGTAAGAGTGGCCCAGGGAGCCTGGGCAGCTGTGGGGAGCCGTGAACCCTCCGCCTGCCCTGAGCTGGGAGTCCGGGGGGTGGGGACATGGGCTGGTGGCTGCTCTTGGGTGGCCCCCTGCCCGGGGCAGATGGAAGGCCTGGGCTCCCCTTCCTGGCTCCAGCTTCTGGGGGACGGGGCCTCAGGGGAAGAGGCAGGGCAGGGGCAGGGCCATGGAGGGGACAGGGGCTCGTGGCCCCCCCCCCACTATTAGGAGGACTCTGTCACCCCTGCCTGGAACGCAGGGCGGCGATAGAACACACTGGAAGCTACTACCACAGCCAATCAGAAGCCAGAACTCAGAGACAAAGCATTTGGCTACGTTTTGCTGGTTGCTGGCTGCTGGTGGAGCGGAACGGAGGGAGAAGCATTGCAGCCTGGGAGGTGCCCATTCAACTTCCCATTGATCTCTGGTGGGGGCTAGTGGGTCACTGACGTGTGTCAGCTCAGCACAGACCAGCAGCCTAGAGACTAATAGAAGGTGTGACTCCTGCTCCAGCTACTGAGAGCCAGCCCAATTGTCCATTGGACTCCAAAGCAGGGAGCCTCAGCACCATCCTGCCCTTGTAAGAAACCCCATGGTTGTTTGTTTTGCTTGTGAGTTTTAAGTACAGCATGGCATCACTCGGGGTGAAAGTAACTTAAAACTCTTACCGATATGGGGGCCTGGCAGAAGGGGCGTGGCTGGGGGGGGTCAGCCTCCCCCAGCCAGCCCTTCAGTGCTGCCTGGCCCATGCCGCCTGGGGCTCTGGCGGCGATTTAAAGGGCCCGGGGCTCTGGCTGCTGCTGCCTTTTTTAATATTGCCACCTTACCACTCCTCTGGAATTTCACCAGTATTCCAAGATGTATTAACAATTTATTGGGGGGCAAGGGGAATTTCAGGGTCTGCAACATTCTGTCTCTCTCTGCACCTCTCTGTATCTCTCTCAGTCGTTCTTCTCAAATAGATGTAACCCTTCTGCCGGGCCGAAACGATAGCAGCAAGGGCTGGGTTCAATACATAGGGGTCCCTTCCCCACAACATAATGCAAATCCAGCTCGAGCCCCCACCCAGTGACCTGGGAAAATCTTACACTCACCCCTGGGCGCCTCGAAGGGGCAATACTTCCCCTCTCGCAAGCACAGAGTCTTGGTGTAGCAGAAAAGGTTTAATTACATAAGATAAACAACAACAAGCATTAAATCTGGAAAATACCTTAATTAGAGATCATGGGTCAAACCGTGAGCAAAGACCCACCCCAGCAAATTGGGCCGTGTCCTTCTTTCTGGGCCCTTGAGTCCAGCAACCCCCCAAATCACCCACAGTCCCAAAAGTCCCACAATCCAAAAGTCTCTGTCCCGGGTCAGTGCAGCCCCAGAGTTCAAGAGTCTCTTTGCAGAGGTCCCCCTCCCCAGCCTGGGTAGAAAGGGGCACCTTACGTGGGTTCGGGGCCAACTGCCCTGCCTCGTCATGGGGTTCTGCTTCCACTAGTCGTCCCCGCAAACAGCTCAGCTCCGCTTGCTCTGTGGGCTGCTCCGCTCTGCCAGCTGCTCTGGTCCACCAGCTGTCCTGTGAGCCACTCCAGCCGTCCTCACGAGCTGCTTGGCTCCACTCACCCAGTGGCTGCACAAACTGCTCCACTCCGCTCTGCCAGCTGCTCTGCTCCACGGTATAGCTTCAGGCTCCCCCACTCATAAGCACAGTACTCAGTGCTCTCAGCTCAGCAAGTCCAGCTCTTCAGTGATTTCAGCTCTTAGTGAGTCCAGCTCATAGTAGGGGGAGCCCCAGTGAGTTCAGCTCAGTAACCTGTATCTAGATTCTTAAGGGAATCAAAAGTTAACTCTGACATTCCACAGTGGAGAGAGGCACAGGTGGAACTGGTGCTTCTGGCTCACACAAGAAGCCTGCACCACCCAGTACAGATCTCTGTCCCCAGCCTCTCTCCTTTCAATGGGTTTTGGAACTCATGTGCCCCATCTAGCAAGTGCTATCCAGCTGACAAGGAAACCCCCCATCACAAGACAACTTTGTAGTTCCCCATTTACCCAATCGGGGTGACAACATTTCATTGCTCCTGCCCCAATAACAACGAAATTGGGGCTCCCACAGCTGTGAAAACAACCATCCCATACTGCTTTGCGGTATGCTAAGTGGGGTGGGAGTGCCCATG
Source organism: Mauremys mutica (assembly GCF_020497125.1). Taxonomy (NCBI): domain Eukaryota; kingdom Metazoa; phylum Chordata; order Testudines; family Geoemydidae; genus Mauremys; species Mauremys mutica. The sequence goes on along the minus strand of NW_025423265.1, from coordinate 591,337 downwards.
CAAATAACTGAAATGCTAATGCGAATACTGGAACCTGCCACTCTGCACTCCCCATAATCTACCACCAGATGTCAGGGTAGAGCTCATCCTGACTCTGCTTACATCCTCCCCCCAGCCGAGAATTTGTCGTCCCGACAAATCACATTCCCTACTGTATCAACTTACTGGCCCCCATCAAACGGCCTCAGATAGCCCACTTTAGCTTCCACAAGCCTGTGTGCTAAATGTATTGGCTCCTCACTAGTCACCCCAGGTGCATCATAAGTTAACCGTTTCACTGGTCTTATTACCCTGTCTCGCCTATTGAGAATCTCTGTTGCTGTGGTAGGGGGGACATCCTCTGGAGTGACAGATGAGGAAGTTTCCTGTGAGTTCCCCTCAGATACTGGCATAGGCCCCTGCATTTCTAGCAGTGGAGGGTCGAAGGTGATTGGGGCATCTTCCATCTGTATGTCGCCACTGTCCAATAATCTGTGTAAGTCATCACATGGGGGTTCCACCAGTGGCTCAGGGGTGTCAGGAATGGGCCTAAATACTTCTGCCATAGGGTTTAGGGCAGAAGAGGAGGTGCTCTCTTTGGATTCAGCTGATTGAGACTGCAATCTTGTCTTCATCCTAGGATACACCATGGTTGTGTCTTCCTCCTCAGACTCACTCTCAGATGTGCTGAGTAGGGGTAAGTTAGCTGCAGGAGGCCGGCTGTCCACGTTGGAAGGTGGCTTTGGTACAGCACCTTCGTTCTGCCCAGTTGCCCTGTTGTGGCCCATCTGATAAGGGCTGCCCACCAATTCCCCCACCGGGAGCAAAAGGTTTCTATGCACCGTCTTTGTGTGCCCTGGACCCTCTTCAGGTTTGATCTTGTAGACCGGCAGATCTCCTAGCTTTTCCATCACCAAGTAAGGTATTGCCTTCCATCTGTCAGCTATCTTGTGTTTGCCAGCAATACCCAAATTTCGCAGCAGGACTCTGTCCCCTGGCTGGAGCTCTTGCAGACGTACCCTAGCATCATATCGATGTTTGTTGCGGTCTGCATTCTTCCGAGCTGCAGATGCAGCTAAGTGATAAGCATCCCGCAGCTTTTCTCGTAGTCGGGATACATATTGCTGATGAGTTTCATAGCTATCTCCATCCTCGGATACGCCAAAGCACAGGTCTATGGGTAATCTTGGTTCTCGCCCAAACATCAAGAAATATGGGGTGACTCCCGTAGCGTCGTTCTTGGTGGCATTGTAGGCGTGCACCAGAAATGCAACATGTTGGCTCCAGGTTGCCTTCTGCTCTGGCCGCAAAGTCCCTAACATATCTAACAGAGTTCGGTTGAACCTCTCTGGCTGAGGGTCACCCTGCGGGTGATACGGCGTTGTCCTTGACTTTTTAATTCCTGCTATCCTTAGCACCTCCTTTAGAAGGTGACTCTCAAAGTCTCGTCCCTGATCCGAGTGTATCCGGGCTGGGAATCCATAAACTGAGAAATATTTTTCCCACAGTACTCGGGCGACAGTGGTGGCCCTCTGATCACGTGTGGGATATGCCTGCGCATATCGCGTATAATGGTCGGTCACTACTAGAATGTTCCCAATATTCCTCTTGTCCACTTCTAAAGACAAGAAATCAATGCAAACCAGCTCCAGAGGTTTGTTGCTGGTGATGTTCTTCAGATATGCAGCCCTCGTGGGCAGAGTTTTCCTTTGGACACATCGAGCGCAGGTCTCACATTTCCTGCGAACATCTTCAGCCATCCGGGGCCAATAGAACCTACTGCGGATAAGTTCCAGGGTCCTCTCCATCCCTAAATGTCCAAAGTCATCATGCAGGGCCCTCATGGCCAGGCCTCTGTACTCTTTCGGCAGCACTAGTTGGTTCCGTTGCCTTTGTAGAGGGTCTGTGGTCACACGGTGTAGCACTCCCTGAATCAGTTTTAGCTTGGTCCATTCTCTCAACAGTAGTTTGCCCTCTGGGGTAGGTGGAACAACCGCAGCTGGGCCTCGCCCCTCCCTTTTGGCAAGCAGCACATCACGAATGGAAATATCTTGCAGCTGGGCTTCCTGCCAGTCAGCCGCATTGAGCACGGGCAGGGGAGATTGGTCCAAAGCAATATAGTTCACTGAAGCAGAAGGCACGCATTCAGGGGGCAGGCCCAAAGCTTCAGCAACGCATCCATGAAGGCTCTCATGGGTCTCCGGCTCTCGGCGACTCACACTGCAAATAGCTCTCACTCCATCCGTGGGTATCACAGCAACTCCTGGTGCTTGTGGACGCCTGGACAATGCATCTGCATCTACATTGCTTCTCCCTGATCGGTATTGAATGCTGAAGTCATAGCTAGCCAAAGCGGCCACCCATCTTTGCCCTGTAGCATCCAGTTTAGCACTTGTTAACACATAAGTCAGTGGGTTGTTGTCTGTCCACACCTGGAACTGAGCACCATACAAGTAGTCTCGAAATTTCTCAGTGATGGCCCATTTCAAGGCCAAGAACTCCAGCTTGTGGGTGGGATAGCGGGTTTCACTATCAGACAGTCCTCGGCTGGCAAAGGCTACAGGCTTACGCTTGCCTTCCACCTCCTGGTACAGTACTGCTCCCAGACCCTCCAAACTGGCATCAGTATGCAGGATAAATGGCTTGCTTGGGTCAGCAAAGGCTAGGACAGGGGCATGAGTTAGGCAAGTAATGATTTCTCGAAAAGCCCTTTCACATCTCTCATTCCACCGTGGCCCAAAGGGTTCGAAGGGGCCATAGTGTCTCTGCACGGAAGGCCCTTTATTCTTGGTCTTAGATTTGTTCTTGCTGGACTGATATCCCCTGGTAAGATCATTGAGGGGTTTTACAACTGTAGCATAGTTTTTCACGAATCTGCGGTAGTAGCCACTAAACCCAAGGAAAGTCTTGAGTTCTCTGTAGTTGCTTGGACGGGGCCATGTAGTGAGTGCTTCTATTTTATCAGGATCAGTACTCACACCCTCTTGGGACACGATGTGGCCCACATACTTCACTGAGGTCCTGCAGAATTGGCATTTGTCAATGGAAAGCTTCAAACCATACTCCTCCAACCTATCAAGCACTTTAAGAAGTCTTTCCTCATGCTCTTCCAAAGTTCTTCCAAACACAATTAAGTCATCTAAATAAACTAACACTTGCAGTAAATTCATGTCTCCCACAACTTTCTCCATAAGACGTTGAAATGTGGCAGGTGCTCCAGAAATCCCTTGGGGCATGCGTTCGAACTGATAAAACCCTAATGGGCAGATAAAGGCTGTCTTCTCCTTATCTTCTTCACCCAGAGGGATCTGGTAGTATCCACTCCGAAGATCCAACACAGAGAACCACTGACTTCCCAGCAAACAGTCTAAGGCATCTTGGACTCGAGGCATTGTGTACTGGTCAACCACAGTACGGCGGTTCAGGGTGCGGTAGTCAATACACATCCGGATTTTCCCATTCTTTTTACGTACCACCACAATGGGCGAGGCGTAGGAGCTGCGGGACTCGGTAATGATGCCGTTTGCAACCAGCTCTTGAAGATGTTGTCGCACATCTTCCATCTCAGAGAGCGCAAGCCTCCTAGATCTCTCTCTGAAAGGTCGGGAGTCATGTAGTCTGATGTTGTGCTCTACTCCTTTTGCGCATCCCACATCCCACTCATGCAATGAGAACACCTTGGGTCTTTCACAAAGTTTCCTCCTCAGGCGATCTTTCCACTCCTCGGACAATGGTGAATCTCCAAAGTCAAACTTTGCTGGGTCTATTGTCGGAACTTGAGTCTCACACTGGGGTTTTACAATTGATTCAGGCTCGAAGAGGTCTGCTATCTTTTGTCCTTGCTTCACAACAACATCTCTACTTGTTTCATTGGCAATCAGTATAGTCACCTTTTCCTGGGCTTCAGCAGGTAGGGTTATGACTCCACTGGGGACCAGCACTCCTTCCGGGAGCTCTCCTTCAACTGGCTGCTCTATCATTGCTAGTGCCCCTCTACTGCCTTTCAGCCTGGTACTCATGACAAGCACTTCTTGCTCTGTCCTTGCGGGCACTACTAAGGGGGTTGTGCCCATGTACTTCAGTGCCCCAATCGGTAGCTCAGATGTCTCCTTTTTAGCACTCTCAATTTTCCTATAGGCTTCAGCACAAAGCGTGTGGATCATCAGGGTACTCAGGTACTGGTCCCCAGCCCGTCGTCTGCAGTAATCCGCAAGCACCTTGAAGAGACTGGAGTTGGTCCCTATCAGCACAGACACATCAGAGGTCCCCTTAGGGTCAGGGCATATTAAGGCAGCTGTGTCTACCTCTTCCCTTACCCCAGCAACCTCCTCTGGGAATTCCAGGTGCACTATGACATACCCTTGGTAGGGGTATTCATCCATGCTGAGGCCACACAGACCAATGCCAGTCAGTGGCTGTATAGGCAGGTGCCTAAGCATCTGTTGGTAGAATGACTGAAATATAATAGTCACTTGAGATCCAGTGTCAAGCATGGCTTTACACTCCGCCCCTTCAATCCTCACCATGACCTCTGCTCGCGGCCCTATCAGTCCTGCAGGGATCCCAGTTGGACGGTCTCTTTTGGGGGAATCTTCAAATCCTGTAGGTCTAGGTGGTCTCCGTCCCCAGACCTTCTGGCCGCTACTGGGTCTCTCCCAACTGCTCCTCAGCTTTTCATACACTAAGGAGGGGTTCTCTTCCTTATGGCAGTTAGCAGCACTGTGCCCATCCTGACCACACCGGTAGCAAAATAATTGCCCTTTCCCCCTTCGCCGGGGTGGGACAGAGGCTCTAGATACTGACTTCTCCATTGTCACAGTCTGAGGCTCATTATTCCTGGAAACCTTAGCTCGGTCAATGATGCCTTGCAGCTCAGCTATCCGTTTCGTCAGGACCTGCATTTGTTGGGCAAGTTCCTCTGTGGTGCTCACCATCAGTACACTGGCCATTTGCAGTGGCGTTGTGCTGCCTGGTTCCAATGTTTGGGCTTCCCAACACTCGCTGGCAGTCTGCCTTTCTTCCTCTTCTCTGACCTCCTTTATCAGCTGGGAGTAACTTGGGGGATGTTCCTGCCGTTCTCTTAGTCGGAGATGAAGTAGGATCGGGTTCTGATATTGAGTCCCTCTTACAACTTGAGCCAGTCTGGTCTGATCCATCTGCTCAGCAGTCACTGCTCCCCTCATAACAGCTCTTTGAAGCAGTCTTTCCAGCCTCTGTATATAGGCTGAAATTTTCTCACCCCTTTGCTGTCGGGAACCAAGGAATTTACAGTAACTGTCTTCAGGGCTCTCTACGCTCCCAAAGGTATTATCAAGGGCCTTTAGGCAGTCCTGCACGCTAACCCCAGGGTCAATTAGCTTCAGGGTGCGAATTACATCTAGTGCTGGGCCACTAAGGCTCTCTATTAGACATCTTCGCTTTTCTAAATCGGGTACGGCCCACTCCCGCAGCATTTCAGTGGTATGCTCCAACCAGGGCTCAAACTCCTCTTTCCCATCAAATAACCTTAACTTACGACACGAGTTTGACGTAGCATATGCCAGCACAATCTTTTCCAATATATGCCCCAGTGCTTTTGCCCAATCATAGGCTGCGGCTGCTGCCCCTGAGCTAGAGGCTGCAGGACTGGGGCCCATCAGACCCGACATATTAGCCATTATACCAACAGTAATTTCCTCAAAACATAAACACAATTATTTCCCAATACAGTGAAACACTCAACATGTGCTTGCGAGGGGTACTGACCCAGGGATCCCGGACGAGCCCCCAAAAATGTAACCCTTCTGCCGGGCCGAAACGATAGCAGCAAGGGCTGGGTTCAATACATAGGGGTCCCTTCCCCACAACATAATGCAAATCCAGCTCGAGCCCCCACCCAGTGACCTGGGAAAATCTTACACTCACCCCTGGGCGCCTCGAAGGGGCAATACTTCCCCTCTCGCAAGCACAGAGTCTTGGTGTAGCAGAAAAGGTTTAATTACATAAGATAAACAACAACAAGCATTAAATCTGGAAAATACCTTAATTAGAGATCATGGGTCAAACCGTGAGCAAAGACCCACCCCAGCAAATTGGGCCGTGTCCTTCTTTCTGGGCCCTTGAGTCCAGCAACCCCCCAAATCACCCACAGTCCCAAAAGTCCCACAATCCAAAAGTCTCTGTCCCGGGTCAGTGCAGCCCCAGAGTTCAAGAGTCTCTTTGCAGAGGTCCCCCTCCCCAGCCTGGGTAGAAAGGGGCACCTTACGTGGGTTCGGGGCCAACTGCCCTGCCTCGTCATGGGGTTCTGCTTCCACTAGTCGTCCCCGCAAACAGCTCAGCTCCGCTTGCTCTGTGGGCTGCTCCGCTCTGCCAGCTGCTCTGGTCCACCAGCTGTCCTGTGAGCCACTCCAGCCGTCCTCACGAGCTGCTTGGCTCCACTCACCCAGTGGCTGCACAAACTGCTCCACTCCGCTCTGCCAGCTGCTCTGCTCCACGGTATAGCTTCAGGCTCCCCCACTCATAAGCACAGTACTCAGTGCTCTCAGCTCAGCAAGTCCAGCTCTTCAGTGATTTCAGCTCTTAGTGAGTCCAGCTCATAGTAGGGGGAGCCCCAGTGAGTTCAGCTCAGTAACCTGTATCTAGATTCTTAAGGGAATCAAAAGTTAACTCTGACATTCCACAGTGGAGAGAGGCACAGGTGGAACTGGTGCTTCTGGCTCACACAAGAAGCCTGCACCACCCAGTACAGATCTCTGTCCCCAGCCTCTCTCCTTTCAATGGGTTTTGGAACTCATGTGCCCCATCTAGCAAGTGCTATCCAGCTGACAAGGAAACCCCCCATCACAAGACAACTTTGTAGTTCCCCATTTACCCAATCGGGGTGACAACATTTCATTGCTCCTGCCCCAATAACAACGAAATTGGGGCTCCCACAGCTGTGAAAACAACCATCCCATACTGCTTTGCGGTATGCTAAGTGGGGTGGGAGCGCCCATGCAAATAACTGAAATGCTAATGCGAATACTGGAACCTGCCACTCTGCACTCCCCATAATCTACCACCAGATGTCAGGGTAGAGCTCATCCTGACTCTGCTTACATCGATAAAAGTTCATCTGTATTCTCTCCGTCTTGGCCTCTACGGATCCCTCCTGTTGGCTTCTGACAGGTAAGCCTGACTCTACATGTCTGCCAATACCAACTCTCTGCCTGGGCAATACTTGATGTGTACACTGTACCTCTGCAGACACCACATCATCTGTTGTAAGCACTTTCATGCACTGGGTAATGGCTTTCTTCAAATGCTTTTGAGAGGTCTGTGGTCAGATTGTATGTCCCGTAAGGGCATTGGTGTATTTTTCCATTCCAAGAGTATTGCTAACAATTCTTTTTCAGTTTGAGCAGATCTCTTCTCCATCATGGACGATGTTCTCCTTGCAAATGCAACAGGTTTTCCCCTTGGCAGCAAGGTATCCCCTAGACCCATCTTGGATGAAGCTGCTGGGGTTCCTATGAGTTGTAATATTTCTGTAATATTCTGTAATATTTCAGAATGGGAGCCTTCCCAATATCTCTTTTACTTTCCAGAATACTTGCTCATGTTGGTCTGTCCACTCTCATAAGGAGTCCTGATGTGACAGCTGTCTCAGGATCATGAATCTCTCAGAGAGATGGTTGCAAAATTTAGCGAAATAATTGACCATTCCCAGAAATCTCTGGACTCCATTAACATCCCTGGGTTTTGGTATTTCTCTAATTGCCCTCACTTTTCCTGGGTGTACGTTCAGGGTTTTGGGGTCAACAAATGTCCAAAATATGGCAACTTGGTTACTCTCAACCTGAGCTTCCCTAAATTCAATGTAATGTTTCTCTGCTTAATTTGTAGTCATTATCTTGCTATGCTTGTTCTGGATCGTCACCTTCTCCCACTGTCAGCACATTGTCTGCTATTGTCCAGAGTCCCATCAGGCCCTCCAATGCTTGGGTCAGTCTGCTCTGGAATACCTCTGGTGCCAGACTGATTCCCATTGGCATCCTTAAGCATCGGTACATCCCAAATGGAATTGCAAAGGTTGTCATCTAAGTGGATTCTTCATCCAGTTTGATGTTCCAGAATCCATTTTTTACATCACATATTGAAAAAAGTCTCACTTTAGACAAATCTGGTAATATGTCCACAATTGTAGGCAGAGGAAAATGGTTCCATTCTAAAGCTTTGTTTAAAGGCTTTGGCTCTATGAATATTCTTATTTTTCTAGATGGCTTTCTTACCACCACAGGTCTTCTTATCCAGTCGGTGCTCTTCTCTACAGACTATACTTCCACGATTCTGTGGGTTCCACTGTTCATCCTTCAGTGCCTGTAGTAATGCAATGGCTACTTTTCTTTATGGCAATTTAACCGACTTCACACTGGTGTCAATTTATATTTTATAATCACTGTCTAGCCATCCATCGCCCAGAAACATGTCTCTATACTTCCTCTGTATCATCTTCTGGACTCAGGTAATACCATCCAAGGTATCTCCAGTCACTCTACTATCCACTTTCATTAGTTCTGGAAATGCGCTTTCATCAGGTTCATGGCTTAGGTGGCCTAGATTCCCAGAAGAGGTACTGCTGTCTCATCGTCTGTAACCACAGTTTCTGGTGCTTCCTAGAGTCTTCTTCCACTGTGTTTACCAGCAGTTTGGTCACCTACATAATTGTTTTCATACTCATTGGTGCTCTTTTCAGTTACTGTGTATACCTTGGGTTTGTTTTTCTTCTCTCTGCACAAACACTTGGCTGCAAAACTATTAAAATTGGCACAAATACAACATTTTTTCCCCATAAGCCAGACACTTCTTTCTGTTTTGCATGTTTTCTCCTACAGTATTTGCATGTCTCTCTAATGTTGTTGTCTGCTGACGTATCTGATTTTGTTTTCCCTTTCTTATATATTACATGGATAGTTTCTGCGGACTGCCCTGCCAGGGTTCTAATCTTCCCTGTGGATAGCTCTGCTGCCCTGCATATCATCAAGTTTTTCCTCTAAGTTAAGCCAGGTTCCATCAGCAACTGTTCTTATACTCATGAGTCTCATAGCCTGCATGCTATCTAGTCTCGTATAATGCATCTGACGAAGTGGGTATTCACCCACGAAAGCTCATGCTCCAATACATCTGTTAGTCTGTAAGGTGCCACAGGACTCTTTGTCTCTTATAATTGAAACTTAAAAATTTCCAAAACTGCAGCTGGCTGCTGGCACTTTTCAGTTGGTGCTGTACTTGTCTACATCCTCTGCAGCTGCTTGATACCAAGGAAAGAAATTACATCTTTCCATTCTTTCATTCTTCCTGGAGTTACAGGAGTATCAAAACAGGCTTTTGATCAAAACTGCTTCTATGGTGCATTGAGCTTGGGAATTTCCATGCAGAGTCTCACTTATCTCTCTCCAGCTTTCTCCAATCAGGTAACATTGAGGTTAAATTCCTCATTCCAGCTCTTCCATGCTGGAATTAAAGTCTTAGCTTGCCAGATGAACATCCCTGGAGGCTTCAGCCCCTCTATCTTCTGTTACCCCAGTCTTGTCTTGTGAAACAAAATGTGTACTCGCAGAAGTATTCTGCTCTGTGAAGTGCCGCTCTGAATGGTCTGTCCTGCTGTCCAGAATTTTATTACCACTGGCACCATGTGTAATGCTTTGCTGTGTCTAGATCATCTGCCATATACGATGTCTCTCTGACACCAGGATAACTAACAAACTCCAGCTTTATTGTGGCTGCTTGCAACATGGCTTCTTCAGCCTCATGGCTTCTCTGACAGTCCCCCAGGCGGAGTCCTTCCAGCCAGTTTCCCCCAGGAAACAGTATGCTGTGAAAGTCTCTGCTAGCACATTTGCAGTGTTACAATGGGCACTGTCATGGGCAAACTGTGATCTGAAACTGATGAAACAAGGGAGAGAAGTGGCCTAGACAAATTAACATTGGTGCTGACTTTTATTTTATTTGTCCCTGGGGGTGCTCCACCTCTGCTTGGCCGAAGGCCCCACCTCCACTTTGCCCCATCCCCCCGAGGCCCCACCCTTGCTCTGCCTCTTCCTGCCCCCTCTCCGCCCCCTCCCCAAGGCCCCCACCCACCTGCTGCTCTCTGCCCTCCCCAAACCTCTCCTCCAGCTGCCAAACAGCTGTGACTGGTGGGTGCTGACCACCCACTATTTTTTTTCTGCTCCAGCCCCGGAGCACCCGTGGAGTTGGCGTCTATGTGAATAAACACTAAAATATTAGTTTAGCAGCAGTATCCTGTACTAGAAGGTCACGCACCTTGTTGGTAGGCCAAGCTGGCAGGTGGTGGCAGGGGCAGAAACAACGTCTCTAGCCCTCAACCTGTATCAGTTGCCTGGGATACTGCCACTCAACCTGAACTTTATTGTCAAGTCATCTGAGCTGCTTCTCTTCACTGTTTTATCACGTTTACATCAACAGTTCTCTCTGGCCGCAGACCAAACGGGCACTGGTCACATCAAGTCAAACAGTTTTCCCTGCACAAAAGCAAATGCTCTTGCCTGAGCCAGGCATAGTGTGAAGGGAGCAAGAGTGCAGGTCGCCAGCCCAGTTCCTACTCCGCCAATATCGCTGAGATCTGAAGCAGCTCCTGCTATTCCAGCCTGGATCAGATCCGTTAAATCCCCTGAGCTCAGAAGGACAGCGGATGGCTGTTCTCTGGGGCAAGAGTCCCGACTGGTTTCCTGCTGGTCGCCATCCAAAGCTGTAAGGAGGTGCACGTGTCTTTCCCCTTCTGACAGGGCAGGAGGCTGCACCTCCTCGCCGCTTCGCAAGCAGGGCACAGCTCACAGCCAGTGAGTCCACCTGGTGATTAGTCCAAGTAACAGTTAGTCCTGCCAAGTCCCTCAATCAAGGCAGTTAGCAGGCCTGGCCAGCAATCAGCCCAGGCCTTAATTAGTCTTTCTGCCCCAGTCCCTCAATCAGGGCGTTTCAGGCTGAGTCCGTGCAATATGGCCCAGCAATTCAGGGTGGGGAATTAGCTCCCAATCGGGAGCGACAGCAAATGCTCCTGGCACCCTAGCTCCAGTGGGCGCCGATTCCGGCTGATTCAGGCCGCCTGGCCTTTTAGTGTGGAGGTGCCCAGGGTAAAGGGACGCAGGTCCTCCCACTCCACTATGTCCCAGCCCAGGGCCCTATTAGTGGCGGGGTAGTTCACCACTAGGTCAGCGGGGATCCACCCACAACACAGTAGCCAGTTCACAATAGTTCCACAACCGAACCCTATTCAGTGTCCCTGGGCTCCTTCCTATCCGCCCCAGTTTGGGGCACCTGGGTTCTGGGGTTGTCCTCGGTCTCCCCTGGGTAAACAGCCAATGGCAGCCCCGGCAGTTCATCGGCGTTGCTGGTCTCCGGCAATTCAGGTAACTCCTCTCGTCGGGCAGCCATCTCCTTCAGCTCTAGGCTCCGGCAGCAAGGAAGAGAGAGACATCCTGCTCCTCTGGCAGCTCTCTTCCTACTGAGCTAGGAGGCTGGCCTTTTATAGTCCTGCTTCCTGTCCCGCCCCTCTGCTTTGGGGGAGGGGGGGCGCAAGTGGCCTGTTTCTGCCCACTAGGGGCTGATTTCGGGTCTCTCCCCTTCTGACAGGTGGGAGGCCGCGCCTTCTCGCTACAAAAGCCGATAAAACCATGTCTTTGGGTGTGGCACCAAGAGCACTTTCCCCTGGGTGAATTTCACAGCCTCGTTCAAGAGCAGGTAAGTATCAGAACCCATTTTACAGATGGGCGCTGAGCCACAGTGATAGGGAGTGAGTTCCCCAAGAGGCCACATTTCAATAATGAAACCAAGCGTGGAACCCAGGAGTGCTGACCCCCGATCCCCTGCGTCAGGCACTACGGTAGATCCCACCCTCACTCTAAGCCAGGAGGAGAGGGAGTAAGGGCTGCTTGCCATTCCCAGCTCTGGGAGGCAGTGTGCTGTGGGGGTTAGTGCAGGGACCTGGAAAGTAGGACTCCTGGTTCCATCCCTGGCTCTGTCACTGGCTCCTCTAGTGACCCTGAGCCAGTGGCTGCTCCAACCCAGGCCACAATTTCCCATCAGAGGGACTGGGTCCCCATTCCCTACAGCCCAGAGGTTGGGAGGCTTCAGGAATGGGTGTCAGGTGCTGGGGTTCATGAGATGGGGGGGGTCGTCCCCCCACACATGGGGTCAGTGTTCTGGCCCCGTGCTGCTGGCCTGACTTTACCTGTCCCACGGCAATAAGCCCTGCTCTGTGTTCACTGACATTGTCGTCTGCACCCCGCCCTGCTGGCAGGCAGTGTAACCCCCCAGGGCAGGGCCCCCTCCAGCCCGCACTGGGGTCGGAGAGCGAGGAGAAGGGAGGGGGGCAGAGAGTGCGTCAGAACATCCGCCCCAGCACTCCATCTCCTGCAGCAAGTGAGCGCCATTCAGCATGTCCTTCAGAGTGGGTGCTAGCCATTGCTAGCCAGGCGACCCTAAGCAGGAATGTCTTTGCCCCCCCCCCAAAACAGGCAAGTTCTTATAATAAAAAGCACATGGGGGGGCCCTTGAGCTGCTTGGGGCCCTAAGCAATTGCTTAGTCTGCTTAGGCCTGGCACCGGCTCGTTTCCTGAGTCACTTCCCCTTTATGTCCGGGGTGGGGCAGAAATGGGAGGGGGCATCCCCCCAATGAGAGAGTGATTTCCAAGCACAGCCCCCTGGAGCCTTTCACTGGGGACATGGGCAGAACATTCCTGCAGGGTATTCTCCAGAGCAGAGGTGGGCAAACTACGGCCCGCGGGCCACATCCGGCCCGTGGGACCGTCCTGCCTGGCCCTTGAGCTCCCGGCCAGGGAGACTAGCCCCCAGCCCCTCCCCTGCTGTCCCCCTTCCCCCGCAGCCACGCAGGCAGCGCTCTGGGCGGCGGGGTTGCGCGGTCCTGCCAAGCAGAGCAGCAGTGTGTCTTGCTCCAGCCAGGCGGCGCAGCTGCCAGACATGCTGTTCTGAGCGACATGCTAAGGGGGCCGGAGGGTTGGACAAGAGGCGGGGGATTCTGGGGGCAGTCAGGGGACAGGGAGCAGGACACAGTTGGATGCGGGGGAGGTTCTGGGGGGTGGTCAGGGGATAGGGGACAGGAGGGGGTTGGATAAGCGTGGGAGTCCTGTGGGGGGACCTGTCGGGGGTGGGCGTGTGAATAGGGGCATGGGGACAGGGAACAGAGGGGGTTGGATAGGCATGGGGACCCGGGGAGCCTGTCAAGGGGCAGGGGTGTGGATAGGGATCAGATCAGTCGGGACTGGGAACAGGGGGGTTGGATAGGGGGTGGCGTCCCAGGGGGCGGTTAGGGGACAAGGAGCAGGAGGGGTTTGGATGGGTCGGAGGTTCTGAGGGGGGCAGGAAGTGGGAGGGGGCAGATGGGGGCAGGGGCCAGGCTGTTTGGGGAGGCACAGCCTTCCCTGCCCGGCCCTCCATACAGTTTTGGAACCCCAATGTGGCCCTCGGGCCAAAAAGTTTGCCCACCCCTGCTCCAGAGCCAGCTCCAGTGTGTTTGGAAATGTCCCAGGTATACGGCTCCCAGCCCTTCCCTTGTAGGAGGCTGTTCCCCAGGCTGGGGGGCCAGACGCTGCGAGGGGCTGAAATCAGTGGGAACCCAGGCACTCCACAGCCCATGGCTGGGACCTTCTGAATCGGAGCCAGGGAAGTTTCCCAGATGAAGCCCGGACTCCTGGGTTCTATTCCTTCTCAGGCTTGTGGGGATGGAGGAGTGTGGCCTGGGGCTGGAGGAGGGAGCTGCTTGTTCTGACTAACTGCAGGTGTCAGTCCTTGACCCTACTGCTCTGAACGGATGTGACTCCCCTGCTGTCCCAGCACCATGGGACGGTGCGGGGGAGCTTTGGGAGCAGCCTGTCCTGTGAGCTGCTGCCACGTGTGCAGATCCCAGTGCCCACCTGGAGGGCAGACAGTCCCATTGGCAAAAGGCTGTGTTGCCCCAGACTCACAGCTGCTCCCTGCTCAGTTCCAGGATGGATGTGCTAAAGTGGATGCTGAGGAGGAAGGCTCTGCAGGTGGCCCTGGAGCCAAAGGGAGGCAGCTGCCAGCGGTTCCAGTAGGAGAGCGGCCTCCTTTGTCCCCCATGATGGGGAAGCAGCTCCTGGCCAGTCCAGGAGGTGGACATGCCCGGCCTTCCTGAGCAGCAGGAGACCAGCTCCTGGAGCAGTGAATGAAGTGGGTGGGGGGAGGCGTTCACACAGAGATAGGAGGTGGCCCAAGTTCTGGCTAGGCAGACAGGACCCAGCCCATGACAGGTGCCAGGCAACACATCCCTGGGTTTGCTTCTGCTTCAAGGCCAGCCCCCAGGAGCCCAGCCCCAGTGGGCCAGCAGGAGGCATCACTCTGCCCACTCCCTGGACACCTCCCCGCCTCCCCAGGTCAGGAGAGTGGTTGATCCCAAGGGGACAGTTGCAGCTCCCTACCTGCAGGCCACTGCAGGTGAGCAGAACCCTGGGCATGGGGAGAAGTAAGAGACTGTTCACACCCTGTGCCTTGTTGCTCTGTCAGAGTTGTTGGGGGATCCCAGCCAAAGGGGCTGGTCTGAGCCATGCGACCCTACTGATGCCAGCAGGATTTGCACAGCTGCCCCCTGCAGCAGGGCATGGTGGGGGGCTGCTGGCAAGTGGGTGGTGGCATCTCCCAGGGAGGACATGAGAGTGCAGAGCCCTCTGTGGAAGAGGTCTGGAGCAGAGGTGTCTGAGGGAGAAGCAGTGTGAGACCCTCTCTGCCACAGGGCCCATACATGGGAGAGGGGAACATTAACCCATCTCTCTCTGCCGTACCCTGTCCTTTCCCTTCCTTCCCCCAGCAGCAGGAGTCTCTCCATGATGCAGTGATCCCCAGAGACCAGTCAGAGAAGTTGGCCCCAGAGGACGACAACGATCTGACCATGGTGGAAGCTGGCTGGAGGGTCGTCATGGAGCATCTCCAAGGTGGAGACAAGATACAAACATTGCACAGCGGAGCGGGAACCGAGTACTTCCTGCCCCTCATCCCATCCCAGCTCCCTACGGGGGCGCTTGTCCCAGATGATCTACAGCCCCAATGGGAATGGTTATCCCCTAGGATCCGGGACCCCTAGAAGGATGTGTTTGTCCCATACAGTCGGGGGTCCCATCCCTGCACAGGCCTTGTCCTGTTTCCTGACTGCCTGTGCTGGAGGAGGAGCTGGTTATGGGAGCTGGGGGAGGGGTTTCCAGCCTTCCCCTGGAGCGTGTGAGCCCAGGAGCCAGTTTGCATGGCTGTCCCCATCCCACCCTGCTAGTTTCAGGACATGGCGGAGCAGATCCAGTTCCTTTGTGCCAACCCCCGCATGTGCTTCACCACACGGAAGAGTGGGCAGGACAACCTGGAGCTGCCCAGCTCCAAAGCTGCCCTGGCAGAGGGGATTGCAGTGAGTAAAACACAGCTCCGGGCACCTGGTGGGAATGCAGGAGACATGGAATGAGAAGGGGCCTTCCATGGGCCATGGGGCAGATCGGTGGGGCTAGAAGGGGCAGAAGAGGGCAGGGCCTGCCTGGCTGAGGACTGGGCATCAACGAAGGGGAAATTTGGGGCATAATCACTAGGGGCACGTGAGGACTCATGGGGCTGGTGGACAGCTGAAGGAGAGGGTGAGGAGATGTGGGGTGGCTGGGAGGGGGTATGTTTGACAGGAGGGAGGGATATGGGAGGACAGGGCCCAGCTGTGCTGGGGAGATCCCGCTGGCTGTGTCAGGGTGCTGGCAGCCTCCTCTCTGGGAGTGCCTGGGGGTTAGTGGGGCCCGAATCTCACACAATGTTTTGGGTCTCGCAGGAGCTGATTGAGTTGCTGCCCTTGGACTCTGCGCCCAGCTCCGTCCTCTCCAACTCCATGGTCACCATGTGCAACCTCAGGTACCAAGACCTCCCACCCAGCTCCCCACACCCCGGTGCAGCTCACACCCAGAGCCAGGAGTCATTGTGCCTCCCAGGTCACCTCCCAGTTGTGGCAGTTCCCTCCTTTGGAGGCGGGGGTATGTGGAGGGGATGGTCACTCCCTCTTTGCAGGGCTGGAAATTTCACTGACCCCAGCCAGGTCACACCCCTGCTTGGTCCAACAGTTTCAATTCTTGCCAACCCGTGCCTAGTTCCTCACAGTTTCATGCCCATGTTAGTGCCAGGCCCAGCTCTGCCCTGGAAAGTCGAATACTGGCTCCTCTCTCCTACCAGCGAACTGCAGCCATCTCAGGATCCAGAGCTGGAGTCTCACTCCTGCAGGCCACCATGCACAGTGTGTCACCGTGGCCACGGACAAGGACCATCACATCCAGGTAGATCCCTGCCCTACTCCTCCGTGCCAGGAGCAGGAGTGGCCTCTGGTCCATGCTCCCTCAGTTTGCTGGAACTGCTGAAATGAGGGGGCGGGGAGAGATGGGAAGAGGCTGGAGGGTAACAGAGGGCTGGGGGGTCCCTTCCTCCATGGGAGATTCCTTTACCCTCCTTCAGGAATCCCTTCCTTCCTTCCATGTTCTGTGCTTTGGAGCCTGGAGTCTGTCTGCATACCCAGCTCCCATCCATGGCAGCTTGGCTATGCCATGCCGTGCTGTGTGCCAGGCCTGGGGCAGAGAAGCACTAAGAACCAGGACTGAGGAGCCAGCTGTCATCCTGCCATGAACAGTTGAGAACTATGCAGAGGGGTCAGGATGGGGGAAGCCAGGCTGAGTGTGGGGTCCCCCCAGGGCTCCCCTTGTACCCATCCTGTGGCAAGTGTACTCCTGGGTTCCATGATGCTGACCCATGTCTCTCTCTCCCCTTTGCAGGCATTGCACAAGACCTTGGCGGAGAACCTGGATATAATGCTGAGGAGCCTGCTGGCAGCGTCCCCCAATACTGACTAGCTCCAGCACATCTTAGAGATGAGCATGATGGGGATGGGCCAGGGAATTCTGTGGGGGGCTGCAAAGGAGAGACTGGAAGATCCATGTTTCCAGGGTGTCCCCCTAGCTGGGATCCCATGGGGCCAGCTTGGCCAGTATACTCAGTGCCTGCAATGCTGTCCTCCTTCTGGGAATAGAGGGAAGGAACCTGGCTCTGCATGGCTGCTGCAGCGCCTCCTTTTGGCTGGATGTGGTGTAGCCATTCACAGCATACCAGGCTGGCTTGGGGAGCAAGAGCCTCAACCCTAGTGAGATCCAGGGGATGGTCCTGAGAGAAGAGTCACTGGCTTCTTCCTAGGAAGACCCTGAGATACAGGAAGGTCCTCGGGGAATCAGCTACTTTTCTCCCAGGAACACTGAGACCCTGGGGGGATTGTCCTCACCACCACTCACTCTGTGACTCTTAGGGCTTCAGAGCAGGGAGGGGGTCAGGGGTCTGACTCCTGCCTGATGAGCTGTTCATGAGTCAGGGGAGCAGAGAGGGTGAGACCAGCCCCAAGACCGAATATTGTCCCAATCTACAGTGACTGGCAAGTCACAAAGAGTGTCCTGAGTGCAGCAAATCCCTTCTCAAGCCCTGAGATCAGTGAGTCGGCCATTTCCACCAAGCACAAAGTCTTTAGCCGCTGGAGGTCTCTTTTATACAGCATGTGGGCCTGCCCTTTCACCATGACCTGCCTCCTCCTCCCACAGCACATCGGCTTCTGCATCCACTCCAGAGTCACCCAGAAGAAAGCCAGAGCCATAAAACCAGCACTGGCCTGCTGCAATACGCCAGCCACCTCCCAGGATTTAACACAAGTGACCTTTGACCCTGAGCGTAGGCAGGGCTGGCTCTGGCAAGACTGTGGGAGCTAGGGGCTCTGGGCTGGGATGCAGTCAGAGCTGGGAATCAGATGATCAATAGGCAAGTTCTTCTTCTCCTGGCTAGGTGGTGCTTCCTGGGTCTAGGGAACTGTTCCACAGCTGCTCCAGCCTGATTGTGCCTGGCCGTGGTTCGTTCTTGTTGTTCTGGAGCAGCTGGGGTGTGTGTGTTCTCATGCAGGGCTCTGCCCTAGTTCCTCTTCTCCAGGCTCTATTCAGGACAGAGGGAATTAGGGCTCTAGCTCCTTTCCCCATGTGCCCCTACACAGAGCCTGGGAAGGCCAAGACTCCTGGCCTGGGATAGACTGGGAGCTGAAGGTGAAAGACTAATGGATTCACCCTCCTCTTCCTTCTCCTAGAACTCCTCCGAGTTCCCCTACACAATTAACTCTTTACTGTTGGTGATCCAGCTGCAAGCTGCTGAGACTGAAATCAAAGACTTGCCGTCCGAGTTTGAGCTGGAGAAGTTTGATTATCTCCCCACCATTCGCCGAAGGAGCGGGACTGCTTGCTCTTTCAGCAGCTTCTGGATCAGGTACAGCCCGTCATGTGGCATGACAGTAACTACAGCAACCTAGATAAGATCAGACACGAGTCGGTCTGGGATGAGGACAGCGGCTGCTGAAAACTCCTGGAGCCTGTCATTCAAAAAACCAGCCTCCCTGCAGTTAAGAAAGGTATCTTCATTGTACTCCCATCCACGCAGTGTATCCTTGGCTCACTAGGATGGCCATGTGTGTTGCATTCAGATAGTATTCACTTATAACACAGTTGTCGGCTCATGTGTACAGAATAGGCTGTCATCTTTCTGTGGGAGCCTGGATGATCTAGCTAAACGAGGACAAAAGCATCTCTTATGGGGACTACCTGACTATTTATTTTGAAGGGGCATCATTGATTTGAGTGATAGCAGGGAATCTTGTGCTAAACTGAACAGAATAACCAGTTTCTGATTAAATACCACAAGCATCTCTGGGCCAATTCTTTTCCTTCAAGGACCTTGAAGCACTTTATGATATTAAAGAATTAGGCTTCACAAACCCTCATCAGGTAGGTGGTATTAGACTGGTTTTAAAAGGGGGGAAACTGAGGCACAGGAGGACATGACTTCCCAATGTGCCATAGTGAGTCTGAAGTAGAGTGAGGGCTGGAACCCAGGATGTCTGACCCCCAGTCCTGTGCTTTTTATTTAATTCCCACCTGTGTATTAGCTGTCTGAGCCAAAGAGGTGAACAATTTTTCCCTACAAGGTTGAAATATTCACTGCACAGACCTGCAGGCCTCACATGTAGTTGCATTGGCAGGTGCATAGCATGTGCCATCCACTGGATAAAAAAGTGTAGTGCGAGGGTCCTTCTAGTCCCCTATGGCTCAGTAAGCAGTGATCTGGGGTGTCTGTAAGCAGCAGTGGGGAACAAGGGGGACAGTCAGGAAAATCTGGAACTGATTCGGTGCTGCTGGTCTTTTAAGAAATGCCTTTGTTCTCTCACAGCAGTTCCATCACTGCCACAGACTAAGCCAGCCAGGAAGAGCGCCTCAGGCGAGAACGGAGAGCTGCTGATGGTAAGCTGCACGTCTCCGGGACCTGAAGGAGCCTTCTGAGCTACACAGCTCTTCCTTCTGGAGGAAATAGGCAGAGGGCTGAGTGGCTCCAGAGGGACTCGTACCCAGCCATCACTGGCATTAGAATAAGGGTGTGTGTAAAGCAGAGTAAATAGTGAAGCAGTGAGCTGGCCTCACAGTCCGGTGGCCAGTCGGGAGTGTAGGAGCCTGGCCAGCAGGGGCTGGGAATGCTGGGAGTCCAGCCCCTGAAGAGGAGAGACAACCCGGCCAGAATGATAGACAACACAGCCCTAGAGCAGTTCCGAGACTAGAAGGAACTGGGCTCAAGTCCTGGTTAATTGGTGCCATCCTAGTTCTTTGACAACCACAAAACGCTCCTTTGCTTTGCCTCTCTGCCCAGGACACAGGGGCCTAGGACTAGGATAGTGTAGCAAGTGTGGACGGAAGCTTAGTCCCAAACTTCTATGGGGATAATTGAAACCTGCCTCATGGATCAATTGCTGATTTCCCCCTCCCACCCATGCAAAACCTTAGTAAATGGGACCAATCCTATTGCCCGCAGTGGTTGTGTGGCCCCTACAGGACCCCTTGGCAGGGCTTTTGGACAGTGGATTTGCATGGTTTGCAAACCTGCTGGCCATGTATCTACTGCAACCTTGGAGAGAGTTGCCAGAAAGCCATTCTGTGCAGCACATAGAGTCCTGCACCCACTCTGTCCAGTGTAGCAGAATTGCACTTGTGTCATTACATTTTGGACTTTGCTTACAGGTATTGGGGGTGTGTGGGGCAGGATGTAGCCCAATGACTGTCCAAATTATACCCAAGACTGTGTGTTCTGCAGTGTTACTGTTGCCCAGATTGGATCACATGTTCAATCACTTCATATTATCTCTAAGTCTCTGGCCCTAGCTCATGGAATGGTGCTTGGCTGCTTTCGAGCTGCAGCTGAGGGGAGTGATGCTCACAGCATATTGTGATCCCAGCAGGAAGAAGACCGCTACAAACTGATCTGAGCAGGAGTGACAGTGAGAATATTGCCAGTAACTATTTCCGGCCCAAGCGAGCTAGCCAGATCCTCAGTGCTGATCCTACAAAGATTCTTCATAAATATCTGACACGCCTTTCCTTTTGTCCATTTGCCAGTATCTCCTCCAGTGGGGTGCCATTCCATCTGCCAAGCTCAGCATCTCTTATACCCCTTAAGATGGTTGAATGATATGAAAGACCCAAACAACTGGCTGATGCGCTGGTACCCATTTCTCCAGCCCTACATATTCCAAGTTCAAGATAGGGCAGGCAAAGCTCCCCAGAACACTGACTTTTTCTCCAGGGAACACGGGGAGCAATGTGATGGCCCCAGCTCTTCTGGCTCCATCTTGGGGGAAGGTTGTGTGATTGGGTGCACAAACCCCACACTGAGCAACAAGGGGCTAAGGAAATATGCTGGCCTAGCCAGCCCCACCGCATCTGTGGCAAATGCACCAACATGAGGAGGGGGTAAAAGGAAGGGGAGCAGCTCATTTTGTGGCGGACCAGGGAGGAGAGCAGACATGCTTTCGGCAGCTCCAGGAGAGACGAGCTGAGGGAAGTCAGAATCTCCCCCAAACAACCATCCAAAGGTCCCTCCCTGAGGAAAGGGAAGGCCTGCTGCAGGGACAGCCTGAGAGAGAAGCACTCCCCTCTCCCTGTCATATGAACTCTGGCCTTGATTGATCCCCTTTATTTGCTGTTTGGACTACCTCAGCAGGGGAAAGTCCTTGGACTGAGCTGGCCTCGGGAGACTGGGCCATACCCCAGGAGGAGGCAGTTGCGATCCAAGAGGAAAGGAGAAAGACCTCACTACACGTAGCCGCCAGATGGTGCCTTGGGGTGAGCAGGCAACCCTCATGCTGCTTTACCCCAGACAGTGACCATGGGACTGTTACAGGGAGGTGGTAGGAAGTGACCTTAAGCATCCTGAGCTGTCAGAGCACTGATAGTCATAAGGGCCGGCTCCAGG
>NW_025423265.1:446979-570002 GCF_020497125.1 Mauremys mutica | reverse complement strand
CGCCCCAAGCCAAAAAAGGGGGGGGGGGCGTGCGGAGTGCCGCTGCCAGAAGCAAACAAAAAAGGGGGGGTGGGTGGAATTGGGCCCCCTGGAAAAGGGCTGCCCCAAGCGCATGCTTGGGACGCTGGTGCCTAGAGTCAGCCCTGTAGCCATAGATGCCAACCCCATGGGTGCTCCGGGGCTCAAGCGCCCATGGAAAAAAAATAGGGGGTGCTCAGCATGCACCAGCCACAGTGGTTCAGGCCTGGGCTGGCTGCTGATCAGCTGTTTGACCGGCCCTCAGGCTGCCAGCCAGACTGGCTAGCAGGAGGCGCTCGGGGGAGAGGTGGAGCAGGGATGAGAAGAGGCGGAGCGGGGGCGGGGCCTTGGGGCAGAGCAGGAGTGGAGCACTCACTGGGAAAAAAAGTCAGTGCCTGTGCTGATAGCCCACAAAGGGCCATGGGTCAGAGCCCAGTGGAGTAGAAGGGCCCTGGATCCCCTACCAACAACCCCTCTTAATGCCACAGCCCTAAGCCCTGACCACTGGTGGCACTCCCCTCACCAACCAACCCCAAGTGAAGGCCGTCACATTCTCCCAGTAGGATTGCCACTGGTCCCAGGTTTTCAAGGAATAAAAGCATCATGGGCTAGAGGTTCAGCAGAAGCAGCGCCCTTAGCTTGTGTATCACTCAGTGGCACTGGTGATTCCTTAATGGACACCAGTCCCCTGTGACCCATGGGGGCCTTCATGGGCAGTGTCCGCAAAGATTGCAGTGGCCTTTCTTGGCAGTTACCCTCTTAAACAATGTAGCATTTGGTGGCAGCAATCCTCTTATCACAGCAGCTTTGGAAGGGACAGTTTGATTTTCCTTTCAGATTAGGGTCAGTGGAGACAAATGCTGCTTCCAGGGGTTTTGAAGTCTGTAATGACAACTCCAGGTTCAAGCTGGGGGCTGGCACATTCCTCCGTTACCTGCTTCCCTGCCACGTGTGTGCAGCCAGCACTGCACATTTAGTCTTCCATTCTGGTCACTGACATGCCCAGCAGGTGGTGGGAAGTCAAACCTCTGTACTTGGAGTAAAATCTTCAGGTGATGTGAGGCAGTTCCTCAAAAAAAAGCCTTAAAATCACTTTCCGTATTTCCCAATGCAAGTTTCCTAGACAGAACTTACTTGTTTCCTTTTGGATGTCACAGCCACAACTTTAGCTCATGCCCCATACAGAATTCTCCTGTCTTGTTCCTCATTGTAATAAGACAGTGAGAGGTTCTGGCAGCATCGTTACCATATCAGAGCCATTTCTGCTTTCTCTTTTCTTGAGAAAGAGTCTGAAACTGACATTTATGAGACACCAACTCAGTTCTCCAAGGAAATACGGTTTGCACATTTATTTCCTTGACTCCTCTAGATCAGATCAGAAACTGCAGTTCAGTGAGAAATGATTGCTCCTGTTCTTGTTGTTCAAGAGGTTAAAGATTTTTGTAATCTGTATGTTAACTATTTATATTTTAGTCATTTATCTTATGTGCAGGACATCTGGTTAATGATCACAATACATTGCTGTAAGCTGTTGGTCGGGGCTCAACTCTCCGGCTGGCGGGAGGGGAGCCACACCGACTCGCTTCTTTTCCTCTGCTGGTCTTTTAGGAGTCACAGGGAACAATGTTAGATCGCCAGGCCCTCTGGTACAGGGGCTGGCCAACAGCAGTTCAAATAGGCCCAGGCCCTCTGGAGCAGGGGCTGGGCAACAGTAGCACAGATAAGCCCTGGCCCCCTGGAGCAGGGCAGGGCAACAGCAGTTCGAATAAGCCCTGGCCCTCTGGAGCAGGGCAGGGCAACAGCAGTTCAGCTAAGCCCTGGCCCTCTGGAGCAGGGCAGGGCAACAGCAGTTCAGATAAGCCCTGGCCCTCTGGAGCAGGGCAGGGCAACAGCAGTTCAGCTAAGCCCTGGCCCTCTGGAGCAGGGCAGGGCAACAGCAGTTCAGCTAAGCCCTGGCCCTCTGGAGCAGGGCAGGGCAACAGTAGCAATCAGTCCTAATAACCCCAGGCCCTCCGTTAGAGGGGCGTGGGTAACAGTGTCCTGTGTCTATAGACCCAGGCCCTCTGGTGCTGGGGCTTGGGTAACAGCAGTTAGTCCTAATAAACCCAGGCCCTCTGGAGCAGGGGCTTGGGGTAACAGCAGTCAGTCTCAATAGACCCAGGCCCTCGGGAGCAGGGGCTTGGGTAACAGCAGTCAGTCCTAATAAACCCAGGCCCTCTGGAACAGGGGCTTGGGTAACAGCAACCAATCTCAATAGACCCAGGCCCTCAGGAGCAGGGCTTGGGTAACAGCAGTTAGTCCTAATAAACCCAGGCCCTCTGGAGCAGGGGCTTGGGTAACAGCAGTCAGTCTCAATAGACCCAGGCCCTCTGGAGCAGGGGCTTGGGTAACAGCAGTTAGTCCTAATAAACCCAGGCCCTCTGGAGCAGGGGCTTGGGTAACAGCAATCAGTCTCAATAGACCCAGGCCCTCTGGAGCAGGGGCTTGGGTAACAGCAATCAGTCTCAATAGACCCAGGCCCTCTGGAACAGGGGGCTGGGCAACAGCGATCAGTCTCGTAATCTGAAGGTTCACAGGTTCAGACCCTCAGGCAGGGGCTGAACACAAGGCACCCAGTCAGTTAGTGGAAGCCCAGGCCCTCAGTCAGGGCGGGGCAACAGCAGTTCCAGTCTATGAGCCCAAGCCCTAGCTCAGGGCGGGGCAGCAACACACAGAGGGCTCAGACCCTTATACAGGGCTGAGCAGCCGTTCAGTTTATAGGCCCAGGCCCTAGCTCAGGGCGGGGCAGCAACACACAAAGGGCTCAGACCCTTAGGCAGGGCTGAGCAGCGGTTCAGGTAAGCCTAAGCCTAAGCCTGAGCGCTGGGGTGAGGGGGAGACTGCCACCCGTGAGTGGGGTGGCAGGGGGGACAACAGGCCCACCCACTCCACTGTGTCCCAGCCCGGGGCCCTATTTAGCGGCTAGCACGGGCCGCTGGTCAGTGGGGTCCTGACCGCAACACAACCGACATGGGCACCTCGGTGCCTATAGCCTGACAGGGGTCGGCTATCCCCTGGCTACAGTCCATCTCCCCCTCCGTGGGTACCTGCTCCTCGGTCGCCGGGAGATCGGGCCAGTCCATCTGCAATGGGCTCCTCAGGACCAGGGCTTGGGGGCAGGTCCGGCAACTCCTGCGGGAAGTCCGGCCCGGCTGCCTCCGACGGGTCCTCCGGGTAACAGCAGGGCGGAAGCGGCGGCGGCGGCTCCTCCTCGTACCGGGGCGGGAGGAAGTCCTGGCTGCTGCTCCGGGTTCCAATCCCGGGGGAAGTTCCGCAGGTTCCTCTTCGTACCGGGCGCGGGGCAGTGGGGGCCAGTCCCGGATCGCCCCCTCGGGTCCTGGAGGGTTCCCAGTCCGGAGCTCCCGCCGGCACGTCTGCTCGCGGCGGTGGCTGGCCCCTGACTGAGGTCTGGCGTTCTCCTTTTCTACTTCCTGTCCCGCCCCTTGACTTCCGGGGGGCGGGGACAGGAAGTGGTGGCTCAGCCCAGCTGGGCTTCTGGGAGGGAGCGCCCTCTGCTGGGCAGGAGGGGAGCCACACCGACTCGCTACAATTGCCTTTTAAACAACAAACAGTCTGACTCCTGTTATATTTACAGTTCATGTTCCTTTGCATTTTTGCCAGATGTTGCATACATTGGCCCACTATCCCTCTAGCTCAGTGGTTCCCAAACTGTGGTTCATGAAATGTTACAGGGGATTCTTGGGGAAAAAAATTCCCTAATGGCGGACAGAGCTGTCCCTAGGAACTCCTGGCATCATGGGGCTAGCAGCCCGGAGCTTCTGGATTTCCAAGAGCTAAGCAGATCAAAGCAAATGTCTCTATCACACTGAGGAGTTTTAAACTTCAAGACTTTTAAGAAATGGAAAGGGAGGTGGATATTTTTTGCTGTTTTTAAAATTAAATAGGCAGCTAATATTGTTTTTAAAATTATTATGAAGAGCAAGTTTAAGCTTTGTTGTAACGTGCATGTTTGCCTGGACTGCTCAAGACCTGAATGCTTGTGTAAGAAGAACTCTTTGAGTTGGCTTCTTAAATACCTTTGTGCTGTTTCACATCTGATACTCCTTGATGAAACATAGGAGCCTTGTCTTATAAAAGTGATACAAGCTACAAAAGTGAGATCTTGGAAGAGTGTTGCTGTTTTCATAATGTAATAAAAATCTGTAATGATAAATAATAATGAATAAAGTGTGTAATAATCATGTCATAAAAACAAATTATATATTTCCAAGATCACTGCTTTTATAATTTATACTCAGGTGAAGGAGAAAATCCCTGGAAATACTCATTTTTAGGAGGGGGTTCGCGTGACTTGACATTTTAGTGAAAGGGGTTCACAGGTTGTTAAAGTTTGGGAACCACTGCCTTAGCTGTAAAGCACTGGGTGAGGAGTGTCTTTCCCATCAGCTTTTGCTTCATAATCTGAAAGCCAGCATATTCTGCTGTTGATCAGCAAAAGACACTGCCTACCCTCGTTGTCCTAGACAGTGAGAGGTGACCCAAATGGCAGGGCATAGCTCGGAGAAGAGGAAAGGGACACATGCTGCAGCGTGGGTACCAGCAGTGGCAGTGGGAAGGAAGGAAGCCCCCAGTGGTGGGGAATAGAGCACAGTTTTTCAGCCCTGCTAGGACAGTAACAGTGTTGCCTACTCTCATGATTTTATTGAAAATCTTGCAATTTTTGGTGCTTTCCATTAGGTCTCAGCTCTTGGAGTCATGCGATTACATGGGACGCTCAGCGTTATTTTAACAAGTACGTTTCTAGCCCTCGTGGTGACAGTGAAAAAACATGCCAATGTGATTCCTGAAGGGCACAGCTCCAGAAGACAAAGACCCCAACGCTATTTTTAAAAAATATCATGACTTTTTGAGCCAATGTGATGACGGATGTGTGGCTCCTGATATGAATGCTTGGGGGTGGATACTGCAGTAAACCTGGTGCCATCTGGCCAGGCACAGTCTCTGGGGCAGAGAGGGAGGCCTGTTCTGCAGCCCAAGTTGAT
The DNA here is from genome assembly GCF_020497125.1 of Mauremys mutica. Lineage (NCBI taxonomy): Eukaryota > Metazoa > Chordata > Testudines > Geoemydidae > Mauremys > Mauremys mutica. Next base: position 564,942 of record NW_025423265.1, on the reverse strand, counting down.
GGCGGAGTTGAAGACTGCCAAGGAAACCAGGCAGTTAGTAGAGCCTAAGAACCTTTTCAAGGATAAAACCCTATCACTGCGCATGAGGAAGAATTTGAGGCCTGGTTGGATCATGCTCTTCAGGTGGAACAGGAATGGACATGCTGTGAAAGGGAAAAAAAGAAAGAGACTAGTGGAAAGTCTGCAAAGACCTGCTCCTGAATCTATCAGGGTACTCAGGGTCAGTAATCCAGATGCAACTGCTGCTGAATACCTCTCATCTTTGGAGGGCTTTGAAAGCACTGAAAACAGAGAGCATGCTATGTTAATATTCCAGACTGCCCATCAGGAACTTGGAGAGAAACTACCTCAATATCTGGCATGGATGGAATGACTCCTGCAGAGGGCCCACTGTAAAATAGGAATTGCAGGGAGTGATTTGGATTATCTCAGATTGGAGCAAGGGTTAAAGGGTGCTACCCATACTGGATTGATGCTGTTCCAGTTGCGATTAAAGGACAGAAAGAGGAATCTCCCATTTTTTGCCACACAGATGAGAGAGGTCAGGGAATGGGAGACAGGATTCTGAAGATAACCCTTCCTGAGAGACTGAAATGAGAGGTATACTTTGGAAGCCACTCTGTATAACTCCCCTCCAGAAAGTAGCCTTATGATGAAACAGATCGCTGAGTTGCAAGAGAAAGTAGCTGTCCTGACAGTGAAACAGCACTTTGTAGTGGTCTCTCCAACAAATGACCTGAGGGAAAGTATCTCGACTCCCAGAGCAAATGTGAGATGGACAGCTATACCAGAGAGGCAAGGGTCAAGAAAATGATAGGGCCCGGTGGAACCCTCACCTCTTGGAGTCCATGCATTCCTGTTGTTGGAGTGGAGAAGATGGTCATTATGTATGAGGATGTCCGAATCCTGTAAACCCTGGGAGAGCTGAGGAATGATTTAAGGCAGCAGGACACTTTGGAGAGACCAGGTAAGGGAACATCATGGGTCCCGTAACCACCTTCGCTTCTCACCAACTCAAAGACATGAAGACTGAGTCTTTGTCTTCAGCTATGCCAGGCTTGCCTGTAGAACTGTGTGGACCAAAGTCTGAGGTTGGGGTTATTATTAAGGGAATAGAGTGTACAGCTGTTCTAGATGGTGGCTCTCAGGTCACTGTCATCTTCAAACCCTTTTACTGGCAACATCTGGCCCATCTGCCCCTGAAGCCCCTAATCAGGTTGACTGTCTGGAGGTTAGATGACCAGTAGCCATACCTTGGATATGTGCTAGTGAAATTAAAATTCCCAAAGGATATGGTTGGAATTGAGAAAGAGAGAGACACTCTTGCTTTGTTTCAGAGTAGCAGCCGTGTTAGTCTGTATCCGAAAAAAAACACAGGAGTACTTGTGGCACCTTAAAGACTAACAAATTTATTTTAGCATGAGTTTTCGTGAGCTACAGCTCACTTCTTCGGATGCATAGAATGGAACACACAGACAGGAGATATTTATACATATAGAGAACATGAAAAGGTGGAAGTATGCATAACAACAGGAAAAGTCTAATCAATTGAGATGAGCTCATCTCAACTGATTAGACTTTTCCTGTTGTTATGCATACAATTGATTAGACTTTTCCTGTTTTTATGCATACTTCCACCTTTTCATGTTCTCTGTATGTATAAATGTCTGTGTGTTCCATTCTATGCATCCGAAGAAGTGAGCTGTAGCTCACGAAAGCTCATGCTAAAATAAATTTGTTAGTCTTTAAGGTGCCACAAGTACTACTCTTGCTTTGATCTGTCCACCCACTGGATATCCAGACCAAATGCCTTGTATAATAGGAACACATGCAGCCATGGCTCAGCTATGCAAAGAGTTTTCTGGACCTAAGTAAGCACAAAGCCTGGAGATCCACGCACTGTGTTTAGAAGCATATCAAGCTAAAGGGGGAGACCCAGACCAGTGTAGATTTCAAGGCCCAGTGGGAATGGTCAAACTAAAGATATAGGCCTCCAGTTACTATTCCTGCTAGGACAACCCATCTAGTGGATGGAATTGCTCAAGTGGATCAGATAGCCACCAATCAGTTAATCCTGAGTGAAGCTTCAGATACAGATGTGCTGCTGGGCGGATTGATGGTGAAGAGAGGCATAGCCAAAACCTCATCTTGTATAAAAGTGTCAGTAAAGCTACCAGTGGCTAAGGAAACTGAGCACCCAATCACTATCCCTCAGGGAACTGCGGTAGTACACATATACTTGGCTGCAACAGTGGCCCATACTGCTCAAAGATTATACTTATATTTGACCCAGAGAAGTTGAACTTTGGAAAATCCCCAATTCCTTGAGCATGGAAAGAGAGACTAAAATGGAAACAAAGGCCCCAAGTGTTCTCCACTTGTGGAATGTGGGTTGTGTCAAGGGAGTTGAACATCACATTCAGTTGAATGATAGGCCTTTCCCTGAACAATTGATGACACTAGTACCTGCAGAGGTGGCAGACATTTGGAAGACCGCAGAAATCATCAGGAACTCTAGAAGTCCTTATGCCTCCCCAATTGCTGTGGCCAGAAAAAATAATGGGATGTACACATTTGCATAGATGATCCTACTCTGAATATCTGTGGAATCCCTGACCAGTATATTACCCCCAAGAGTGAATGATGTCTTAGACTGCCTGACAGGAAGCTGTTGGTTTTCCATTTTGGATCTGAGAAGTGGACACTATCAGGTATCCATGGGACCAGCTAATAGGGAAAAGACAGGCTTCATCTGTCCATTACAATTCTACAAATTTCTGAGAATACTCCAGGGACTATCTAAGGTCCTGGCCACATTCCAGAGATGAATGGAGCAGACGGATGGTGACGTGAACCTTCTGGAAGTCCTGGTGTATCTGGATGACTTGATAATGTTCAGTCATGCTTTGGAAGAGCATGAAGAATGCTTGTTGAAAGTGCTGGACTGCCTGCAGGAACAAGGATTGAAACTATCTTTAGACAAATGTCAGTTCTGTCAGGAAAAAGTAAAGTACATAGGCATATAATCTCTTGAGATGGAGCTGCTGCAGATCTGGATAAGCTGGAAGCCTTGAGGGCATGGCCAAGACCCAAAACCTTGAAAGAATTGAAGAGTTCTTCTTTGAGTGCTTGCTCATATTGATTCCAATTAGGTGTTTGCGCGCAGCGTGCACATTTGTCGGAAGATTTTTACCCTAGCAACACTCGGTGGGTCGGCTGGGCGCCCCCTGGAGTGGCACCGCTATGGCACTGGATATATACCCCTGCCGACCCATTCACCCCTCAGTTCCTTCTTACCGCCTGTGTCGGTCGTTGGAACAGTGGAGCGCGGTTTAGCTGACCTCCACTTCCCTAGCTACTCGTAGTTCTCGTTCCTTGTTGTGTATATAGTTAAAAACTTTTTTATATAGTTCAACTTAGTTTATCACTTTGTAATATATTTAGTATAATATAGTTAAGAGGGGTTTGGGGAATAGCCCCTTCCCCGCACCCGGTGCCGGGGCCCATGCCCGGTTCACCGGGTTTCAAACCGTGCTCGGCCTGCCGCAGGCCGATGCCGACAGGAGATCCGCACGACTCCTGTCTGAAGTGCCTCGGAGAATCGCACCTGACAGCTAAGTGCCACATTTGCAAGGCTTTTAAGCCAAGAACAAAAAAGGAGCGGGACATTAGGCTAAAGCAGCTCCTCATGGAGGCGGCTCTCACCCCTCCGCCTTCGGCACCAAGCGCTGGTCACTCTTCAAGCAGGAGCACCTCCTCGCACCGGTACGGCCAAGGCTCCTCAGCACCACCCGTCGCCGACACCGAGGCCGGCTTGACGCCACTCCCTCTCCCCGAGGTCGAGAAAGACTAAGACTCCTGCTGCTTCTGTGCCACCTGCACCGCAGCTAGAGAGCTCGTCCAAGTCGGACCTCCCGGCGCCAACACCCACCGCGGCACCGACGAAGTCGGCACCATCGATTCCGGTCCCACAAGGGCCGTCGAGTCCGGTGACTGTCAGCTCCCCGGCTAGACCCGTGGTAGAGCTTACTATCCCGTCTACGCCGGAGACGTTCTCAATGGCGAGGGATCTGATTTCGATGACAGAGTCGACGCTGCCTCCGCCCCCGGCACCGCCGGTGCGGGCGATAAGCAAGCCGACCTTGATTCGGCCACCCTCTGTTGACACAGCAGACCGGCACCGTTCAAGATCACGGTCCCGCAGACGTTCCAGGTCCCGACGGCGCTCCCGTCGCTGCTCGCAGTCCCGGCACCGTTCTCCTCTCCGGTACCGGTCGCACTCGCGGCTCTGGTCGGCATCCCGGCCGCCGGCCCGCTATTCTCGGCACCGCTCCAGCTCCCGGCATCGCTCCAGGCACCGTGACTCCCGTAGCTGCTCCCGACGCCGAGCTTCGAGATCGCGGTCGACCTCCCGGCACCGTTCCGGTTGCAGGTCCCGATCTCGTTCCCGGTACTGGTATGCCTCCCGGTACCGGTATCCGGTGCCGAGTAGAGCTGGGCCAGCTAGAGACATGGACTCTGCTCAGGGCCTCTCCGCTCCTCCATGGCCATTCAGGCATGCTTCAGAGTCATCCCACGCGGACAGCTATTATGCGCAGGACCGCGAGTCTGATGTGCCCACCTGGGTCTTCCAAGAGGCACAGGCCCAGGACCTAGGCCCACACCAGTGGTCCTTCTGGACGCATTGGGCGTACCACCAGGCCCAAGGGGCACCAGTAGTCCCGTCCCGCTCAGCACCGTCAGAGCACTGGGTGCCAGAGTCGACAATCAGCCGTCCGCCTCCCGCTGGTACGGAGGAAGCTCCAGTCCACCCACCGGACTCTCCAGTTCCACTGGAGCAGGAGGTTGCTCAGGAGCAAGAGGCCACACAGGACCCTCTCGTGACAGGTGTCTCCTCTTCCTCTTCTCCCGACGAGGCGGTGGCAGGGACATCCTCCTCAGGCCCTCCTCCAATCGACCTGAGGGCCCACCAGGACCTCCTCAGGAGGGTAGCACTCAACATGAACCTCCAGGTGGAGGAGGTCGCAGAGGTGGAGGACCCGGTGGTGAGCATTCTGTCAGCGGATGCTCCCACCAGAGTGGCCCTACCATTCATTCGTACCATCCAAGCCAATGCCGACACTGTATGGCAATCGCCGGCCTCAATCCCACCTACGGCCAGGGGAGTCGAGCGTAAATATATGGTGCCCTCTAGGGGGTACGAGTATTTATATGTCCATCCTCCTCCCTGCTCACTGGTCGTTCAATCAGTTAATGAGAGGGAATGCCATGGCCAGCAGGCGGCAGCCCCAAAATTGAAGGAGGCTAGGCGAATGGACCTGCTCGGCCGTAAGGTGTACTCGGCGGGTGCCTTACAGCTCCAGGTGGTGAATCAACAAGCCCTCCTCAGCCGCTATAATTACAACACATGGGCGGAGGTGGGGAGATTTATGGAACTACTCCCTCAGGATTCCCGCCAGGAGTTCGCGGCCTTCTTGGAGGAAGGAAAAAAGGTGGCCAGAACTTCCCTCCAAGCCTCGCTCGATGCAGCCGACTCAGCAGCCAGGACTCTGGCCTCAAGTGTTGCCATGAGGCGTATCTCATGGCTTCACGTTTCCAACCTCCCACCCGAGTTGCAGTACACCATCCAGGACTTGCCGTTCGATGGTAAAGGCCTCTTCTCAGAAAAGACTGACCCTAGGCTGCAAAGCCTGAAAGACAATAGGGTCATAATGCGTTTGCTAGGCATGCACACGCCAGTGACCCAACACAGACCCTTCCGCCCCCAACCTCCTCGTCTGTACTTTGTGCCTGGAAACAGACAGGACTTTGACAGGCGGCACGGCTGAGGTGGCCATAGACGCCAATCAGGACCCCAAAGGGGCCAAAATCAAGGTCCCTCAAAACCACCAGCAGGACCAAAATCTAACTTTTGAAGGTGCGCCTGAGGATGGCATACCAATTACAGGCCAGGACCCTTCTCCTCCCTTCTCCAACCGTCTCTCCTACTTCCTCCCGGCGTGGTCCCAGTTAACCTCGGATCTCTGGGTCCTATGCAAGGTGGAATATGGATACCACCTCCAATTTGTTTCAGCCCCACCCTCCCACCCCATCCCTCTTCAGGGACCCTCTCACGAGAAATTCCTCTTGCAAGAGGTGCGGTCGCTCCTCGCCATGGGAGCTATAGAGGAGGTGCCAAAGAACGAAAAGGGCAAGGGGTTTTACTCCCGTAATTTCCTGATCCCCAAGTCGAAGGGTGGTCTCAAACCCATCCTCGACCTGCGAGGACTCAACCAGTTTATGGTAAAGTTGAAGTTCCGTATGGTATCCCTGGGGACCATTATCCCATCCATGGATCCTGGAGATTGGTGTGCCACCCTTGATATGAAGGACGCATATTTTCATATCGCCATTTTCCCTCTGCACAGGAGGTACCTCCGCTTTGTAGCCGACCATCAGCACTTCCAGTTCACGGTCCTGCCCTTCGGCCTTTCCACAGCCCCAAGGGTATTCACGAAGTGCATGGCCGTGATCACCGCATATCTCCGCCGACGTCGGATACACGTGTTTCCATATCTGGATGATTGGCTCATCCGGGGGACCTCCGAGACACAAGTCACTCAGCATGTGGGCATCGTCAGGGACCTATTCTCTCGTCTAGGCCTGGTGATCAATATAGAGAAGGCCTCTCTGATTCCCACACAGAGGTTAGACTTCATAGGAGCGACCCTAGACTCCAATCTCGCCAGGGCCTGCTTACCACAGCCGCGGTTTCAAGCAATGGCAACAATCATCCACGGTCTGCAAAATTTCCCGACAACCTCGGTTTGCACTTGTCTCGGTCTCTTGGGTCACATGGCTGCATGCACGTTCGTAACCAAGCACGCCAGGCTCCGCCTCCGTCCGTTACAAACTTGGCTCAATTCGGTATACCGCCCGAGCAGGGACTCAATAGACACAATAGTCACCATTCCCCCGAACACTCTAGGCTCTCTAAAATGGTGGCTGACTCCCTCCCTGGTGTATGCAGGGCTACCATTCCATCCGCCTCAGCCCTCAGTGTCCCTGACGACGGACGCGTCTTCTCTCGGCTGGGGCGCGCACCTCGGAAGCCTTCGTACGCAAGGCCTCTGGTCACCTCAGGAGCTGACCCTGCACATAAATGTCCGAGAACTGAGAGCAGTCCGCCTAGCGTGCCAGGCGTTCCTGCAACATTTACAAGGCCGCGGTGTCTCAGTGTTTACAGACAACACAACAGCCATGTACTATATAAACAAACAGGGAGGGACTCGATCTTCTCCCCTTTGTCAGGAGACCATCAGACTCTGGGACTTTTGCATAGCCCACTCGATAGACCTGGTAGCGTCCTTTCTCCTGGGGGTTCGGAACACTCTGGCGGATCGACTGAGCAGGTCATTCCTCTGCCACGAGTGGTCGATACGCCTGGATGTTATTCATTCGGTTTTCCAGAGGTGGGGATTTCCCCACATAGACCTGTTTGCTTCCTGCGAGAACAGGAAATGCCAGATGTTCTGCTCCTTCCAAGGCCTCTCACCAGGGTCGATCTCGGATGCATTCCTGATGCCGTGGACGAACCGGCTGCTTTATGCCTTCCCGCCGTTCCCGCTGGTTCACAAGGTCCTGCTAAAACTCTGCAGGGACAGAGCGCATCTAATCTTGATCGCTCCAGCGTGGCCCAGGCAGCACTGGTACACCACGCTACTCGATCTGTCACTAGCCAACCCGATTACCCTGCCACTCCACCCAGACCTCATAACGCAGGACCACGGCAGACTTTGCCACCCAGACCTGCAGGCCCTTCACCTCAAGGCGTGGCTGCTGCATGGCTAAACCAGTCAGAGTTGCGTTGCTCTGCCTCAGTACAGCAAGTACTCCTGGGTAGCAGGAAGCCTTCCACCCGGTCAACGTATCTGGCCAAATGGAAGCGTTTCTCCTGCTGGTGCGGGACACACAGTGTTACCCCCGCTGAGGCCTCGATCCCAACCATCTTGGATTACCTCTGGTCTCTCAAACAGGAGGGCCTGGCGGTATCTTCCTTGCGGGTGCACTTGGTGGCCATCTCTACCTTCCATCCAGGGTGGAGTGGCCGCTCCGTGTTCTCACACCCTATGGTCTCTAGATTTCTTAAGGGCCTGGAGCACCTATACCCACAGGTACGACGCCCCGCCCCAACATGGGACCTCAACCTGGTTCTAACCAGACTTATGTCTCCCCCATTTGAGCCGTTGGCAACATGCTCCTTGCTATACCTGTCCTGGAAGACAGCTTTTCTCGTAGCCATTACATCGGCCAGACGAGTTTCCGAGCTTCGTGCTCTAACGGTGTTCCACAAGGACAAGATGCAGTTACGACCACACCCGGCATTCCTCCCTAAAGTGGTATCGGCATTCCATGTCAACCAGGATATCTTCCTTCCGGTCTTCTTCCCGAAGCCACACTCATCACAACGGGAGCGACAATTGCACTCCCTGGACGTCCGTAGAGTGCTCGCATTTTATATCGAGCAGACAAAATCATTTCTTAAAATGCCCCAGCTCTTTGTTGCAGTGGCAGACCGAATGAAGGGTCTACCTGTCTCATCCCAGAGGATCTCATCATGGGTAACAGCATGTATCTGTACTTGTTATGACTTGGCTCATGTACCCTTGAGCCACCTCACCGCACACTCTACCAGGGCTCAGGCTTCATCTGCCGCCTTCCTGGCTCGTGTACCTATCCAGGAGATATGTCGTGCAGCTACCTGGTCTTCGGTCCACACCTTTGCTTCACATTATGCTCTGGTCCAACAGTCCAGAGATGATGCAGCCTTTGGCTCAGCAGTTTTGCACTCTGCAACATCTCACTCCGACCCCACCGCCTAGGTAAGGCTTGGGAATCACCTAATTGGAATCAATATGAGCAAGCACTCGAAGAAGAAAAGACGGTTACTCACCTTTGTAACTGTTGTTCTTCGAGATGTGTTGCTCATATCCATTCCAAACCCGCCCTCCTTCCCCACTGTCGGAGTAGCCAGCAAGAAGGAACTGAGGGGCGGATGGGTCGGCAGGGGTATATATCCGGTGCCATAGTGGCGCCACTCCAGGGGGCGCCCAGCCGACCCACCAAGTGTTGCTAGGGTAAAAATCTTCCGACGAACGTGCACGCGGCGTGCGCACACCTAATTGGAATGGATATGAGCAACACATCTCGAAGAACAACAGTTACAAAGGTGAGTAACCATCTTTTTCTTGGGATTCTGCAATTATTATAGGCAATTTGTAGAGGGAATTAGTGACCTTTGTTGACCCTTAAATTAACTCACCATTGGGGTATTTCCTCATAGGAAAAGGCCAGGCTCTGCATCCAGATGCCAACTACTACCAAGTCAGTGAATCCTTTGGAGATTGGTGAACTCTGAATTGTGAGAATGCTTTTCAGATGTTAATAGATAAAGTAGCACGCACCAGGTGCGTTAGTATTGGCAATATTAAAAGAAGATATGTACTACACAATGATGCTAATATGGAAGGACTTGGAGGAGTCCTCTACCAAGAACATCCAGATGGATGGAGACCAGTTGCCTATGCTAGTAAGAGTCTAGTATAGAATCATAGAATCTCAGGGTTGGAAGGGACCTCAGGAGGTCATCTAGTCCAACCCCCTGCTCAAAGCAGGACCAAACCCAACTAAATCATCCCAGCCAAGCCTGACCTTAAAAACCTCTAAGGAAGGAGATTCCACTACCTCCCTAGGTAACCCATTCCAGTTCTTCACCACCCTACTAGTGAAAAAGTTTTTCCTAATATCCAGCCTAAACCTCCCCCTCTGCAACTTGAGACCATTACTCCTTGTTCTGTCATCTTCTACCACTGAGAACAGTATCATTGAAAGAACTAGCCAGTTCACAAACTAGAGTTCTTAGCATTAAGGTGGGCTCTGACCAAGAAATTCCATGATTATCTCTATGCAGCCAAATTCACAGGCTGTACTGATAACAAGCTCCTGGCTCGGTTCCCTCTGCCTGAAGGGTGCATGGGTGACCCCAATAGCTCTGTTTCCCCTGCCTGAGGGATGTGTGGGTGACCCCCCTGGCTCCGTTACCCTTGCCTGAGGGGAACATGGGTGACTCCAATAGCTCCATTCCCACTGACTGAAGGGCGTGCAGGCAACCCCCTCGGCTCGGTTTCCCCTGTCTGAGGGGTGTGCAAGGGACCCCCCTGCCTCAGTTCCCCCCCTCAGGGGCACGCAGGCAACCCCCTCTGCTCGGTTCCCCCTGCCTGAGGGGCACATGGGCAACCCCCTGGCTTGGTTGCCCCTGCCTCAAGGGCATGTGGGTGACCCTCCCTGGCTCCGTTCCCCCTGCCTGTGGGGTGCACGGGAAGCCCCCGGGCTTGGTTGCTGTGACGAAGTGGGGGGTTTTCTTGGGGTTTCTGTGTTTTCCAGTGGTTTGCATGCACAGGGGGTGGGACTCAATGTCCCTGGATGTTACTGGTTTAACGAGGTGAGGGGAGAGGGAGTTTGTTGTTACAGAGGACGGGAGAGGGACTCGGGACCCCAGCTCAGGAGACACAACCGGTTCTGGCCAGTGGGAGGACAAAGGGCTGCAGAGAGAGGACCCCGTGACCTGGCCAGCTGGTTCCAGCCAGAGGAGAGCTGGGAGGAGAGGAGACCCAGGCCTGCCTGTTTACGACCCTGTTTACTGGAGAGAAGACAATGGACAGAGGGGGCTTGAGGCCGGGGATATCAGAGGCCCAGCTGGGAAGCAGGGGGGCTCTGGGCTGGAGAGGGGAAGCAGGCAGAGCCCACCTGGATGCAGGGAGACTGGGATGTGCTGTTATTGTGGGAGGCCAGGCCTGAGGCCCTGAGGGTTTCCTGTGCTGTGTTCAACTCTCAATAAACCCTCCTGTTTTATGCTGGCTGAGAGTCACTCCGGTCTAGAGAACAGGGGGCAACATCCCCTTCGGGGGTGAAGAGGCCCAGGGGGTCCAGAGCACGTGGACTCCCTGAGGGGCCCACGGCAGAGACAGACGTGCTAAGGCTCAGAGAGGTGCGGCTCCAGGAGGTGGAGGGGCCTGACCCCGAGAGAGAGTGGACCCCCGAGAAGGGCCGCACGGGGCCATGAGTGGGCACGATCTGTGAGTCCGGGACAGTTGCCCCTGCCTGAGGGGCACATGGGAAATCCCCCGGCTCGGTTGCCCCTGCCTCAAGGGTGCGCGGGTGACTGTCCCTGGCTCAGTTCCCCCGGCCTGAGGGGAGCGCAGGCAACCCCCTGGCTCAGTTCCCCCTGCCTGAGGGGCTCACAGGCGACCCTCTGGATGACCCCCCTGGCTCGGTTCCCCCTGCCTGGAGGAAGCGCAGGTGACCCCACTGGCTCAGTTCCCCCTGCCTGGGGGAAGCGCAGGCGACCCTCTGGGTGACCTGCCGGCTCGGTTCCCCCGGCCTGAGGGGAGCGCCGGTGAAAGTCCTGCCCCTGTCTCTGTTCCCCCGCCTGAGGTGCATGTGGGTGACCCTTGCCCAGTTCCCAGCTCTGTTCCCCCTGCCTGAGGGGGGGGAGGGCGACCCCCTCCCCCGCTCTGGCTCTTTCCCCCCTGCCTGAGGGAGTGCAAGTGATCCCGCCCCTGGCTCTGGAGTGTGCGCGTCCCTCCCCCAGCCCTGTTCCCGGTGCCTGAGGGGCATGTGGGTGACCCCCCCCAACCCCGGCTCTGTTCCCCCTGCCTCAGAGGCGCACGGGCGACCCTTGCCCCCGCTCCCGGCTCAGTTCCCCTTGCATGTGGGGTGCGTGTGGGTGAACCCCTTCGTCCCTGGCACTGTTCCTCCTGCTGAGAGGCACGCAGGTGACCCTCCCCTGCCCCCGGCTCTGTTCCCCCTGCTTTACTTAGAATTATTTAATGAAGAAGCTGCTTCTTTGTAAAGCCAAAGAGGTGAGCGAGAGAGGCCCTAGAATGCTAAGGATTCTTGTGACAAATCCTTTCATAACCACGGGCTAGAGAATCTCAGGGACTAATTTCTCCTCTCTTTGAGCTAGTTACTGAATGGCAGAGCTTTTTGAGCCATGAGCAGCCTTGATTTGGCCTTCCATGTCAGAGAGTCTCCTAGCTCCACACAGGCGCACAGTCGAAGTGTCGCCTTTTCTCTTTCTTTGTTGTGTTTCAGAGAACAGTACTGCCATCCCAAACCGTCATCACTTATGAGTCTCACCCCACAAAAATCATGACATTAGCTTAATAATTAATCCAGGGCTGCATCCCAGCCCCCCAGCCCCATCCTGCCCCCAGCCCATGGCTCTCCAGGCTTCAGCCCACATTGCCTGACCACAGAGCGACCAGGCCCATGTTACTCTGAGCCCCAAGTATTTCTTGGCCCCGAACACAGGCCTCCAGCCCCCCTGTGGGGAGGGCAGGCCGCTCCCAGCCATGCATAGCATGAGCACAGGCCCCGACTGGCCCCGTCTGCTCTGGGTGCTGCTGCTCTACCCAGCTGTGGGCATGCACATATCGCAGCCTGCAGCTGTGGCAAGAGGCAAAGGTCGTAGCTGCAGATGCGTCAAGCTAGCAGACCTTCCCATGCGAGGTGCTTTCCAGGTACGCACCCGGCGCCCCCTCAGCTCTTTAATGTTCCGAACTGCAGCAGGTCTGTGCGGGGGCTCTGCCACGGGAGGGGGGGGGGGAAGGAAAGGCTGGCTTCTCCCCCAAGGCCAGTGGGACCCCCATCCTCCCATCCCAGGCACAGACAGACACCTCCTGTGCAGCACTTGGGGGCTGAGGCTGGGAGCTGGGATTCCTGGTCTTATCAGAATACAGACCCTTTGGCCCCTACAGTCCCAAACCTTGTTCCTTAAGTCACTGTAGTAGAGAGAGAGCCTGGAGCACTGGGCCTGGTGCAAGATCTGAGGCCTGAACGAGAGGCTGTAAACCAAAGTCAGGCCATGTATTAAAGCAGCTGCTCACAAGTTCACCGTCCAGTATGTGAACTTGGCAAAGTTGTTGCTAGTGTACTAGGCACTAGATATTTACATAAATATATTCCAGCAAGGACAGATACATCCCTCTCTAGTACAAGATAAGCTGGTTTGACAAAATAATGAATAGGGATTGTCACTGACTCACAGGACCCGTGCTCCCTTGGCTCTGTACAGACCCTGGGAGTAACCAGTGACAGCCCTCCTCGAGGGTTGCACTCAGTCTCTGGGGTTAGGCCCTCTGGCTCTATTGCCTTCTGGGACTGCATCTCAGCCTTCAGCATGCCTCTCTCTCTGTTAGCCCCTCCAGGAGTCCACCCACTCTGGACCTCTGGGGTCTCCACACCCAGAGGGAGCAATGCAACCCCGATCTCTAGACTGCAGTGACTCTCAGCCAGCGTAAAAACAGAAGGGTTTATTGTGTATCCACAATGTATGTTACCATTCCTGATGTTTGATTTGTGTCCATTTATTCTTTTACGTTGAGACTGTTCGGTTTGGCCAATGTACATGGCAGAGGGGCATTGCTGGCACATGATGGCATATATCACATTTGTAGATGTGCAGGTGAATGAGCCCCTGTTGGTGTAGCTGATATGGTTGGGTCCTCTGATGGTGTTGCTAGAGTAGGGTGAAGCTCTGTTTAAATCTCTTCCAGCTTTCCATATTTCCAGAGAGTTGCAGCTCTAGTGGAGCTACCAGCTGCTCCATTTTTCCTCTCCGGTTATTTTTTTAAATAACTATTATTCTTGGTACCATCTGGTGTTCAGTGATCAGTCAGTGCCTAAGGTGCTTGGAAGAGATCCCCTTTATTCAGTGACACAGTTCCAACTGCCTCTGCTTCACATAACATGGGCTTCTGCAGAACATCTACAGAATTCCTGTCTGGGAAGTGGAGCCACTTAAAGGTACATTCCCAGTACCACACACAGTGCTGGAGGCAGTGAGGTGGACTGTACCTATGCTAGAGAACTTCAATATTCAGAGCTGGTGCTGATTCCACACAGTATCTAGGGGCTTTCTCCTCACGCAAATAACTTTCCTGATCTCTGCGCAGATGTTCATCCTGGCAAACAGCTGTCAGGTGTCTGGTACCTGATGTCCTGCAAAGTCTGAGAGGAGCTACTGGTCATACCTCACCCAGGACGTATACACTCTTCACCCTTCTCAGTCTCGAACTTCTCCCAGGGACTCCTTCCATCCCCATGGAATTTCCCCCCTTTGTTCTCATCCAGCCTGCCTCCCAGGAAGCCACCTTCACAATGACTGACTCCCCAGTACATCTCAGTGGGTGTTGCTTCCCTTCTGATCAGGAACACCCTCTCTGTCCCATGAACTGCAGTACTTATTTCTCCACTTCCTGGCCCACTATAGCAGCTTCTTCAGTCTCCTCCCCTCTGATGGGCCCACCTCCAGTGTATCTGCATTCTCTTCAACCTTCCCCTAGTGCGGACACACTCCCAGTCTAATATATGCAAAACAGACATAGACTCCTCCCAACCTGACCAATCTGTGCATAGTATGCAAATGAGGCTGAAGATGGTGATCTCATAATGCTAAACATTTTATAAATCAGTTTACATTTTCATAACATTTTTTAAAGATTAATGGACAAGTGACTGATGCAGGAGGAGGGGGAGCAGCTCCCCATGGCCCTGAGTAGTGTCCAAGCTGGGTATGAACTAGCATGATTCATAGATTTGTAGATTTTACAGCCAGAAGGGACTGTTAGATCATCTAGGGGTAGGCAACCTATGGCACGCATGCCAAAGGCAGCACGCGAGCTGATTTTCAGTGGCACTCACTCACACACCAGTCCGGGGGGCTCTGCATTTTAATTTAATTTTAAATGAAGCTTCTTAAACATTTTAAAAACCTTATTTACTTTACGTACAACAATAGTTTAGTTATATATTATAGACTTATAGAACGAGACCTTCTAAAAATGTTAATGTATTACCGGCATGTGAAACCTTAAATTAGAGTGAATAAATGAAGACTCGGCACACCACTTCTGAAAGGTTGCCGACCCCTGATCTAGTCTGACCTCCTGTATAGTACAGGCTGCAGAAGTTCACCCAGTTACCCCTGTGTTGAGCCCAATAACTTGTGCTTGAGTAAAGCATATCTTCACTAGGAGGGTGGTGAAGCACTGGAATGTGTTACCTAGGGATGGGGTGGAATCTCCTTCCTTAGAGGTTTTTAAGGTCAGGCTTGATAAAGCCCTGCCTGGGATGATTTAGTTGGGGATTGGTCCTACTTTGAGCAGGGGGTTGGACTAGATGACCTCCTGAGGTCCCTTCCAACCCTGATATTCTATGATTCCAAGGCAGTCTATTCCTGCCTAGGAAGATATGCTTTACTCAAGCAGAAATCCTACTGTTGTCCTATATTGTCCTACTGTTCCTAACTGTAAGAACAGCAGGACAGTGGAACAGATGCCTAAGGAGGTTGTGGAAGTGCCTTCATTGGAGGTTTTCAAAAGGAGGCTGGATAGCCACCTATCTTGGATGTTTTAGACACAACAAAGCCTACATCTTGTCAGGGGGTTAGACTAGATGACCCTTGTGGTCCCTTCTAACTCTATGGTTCGATGATTCTAGAAAAGACACCCAATCTTGATGTGAAGATATCAAGAGAGGGAAAATCCATCAGTTCCCTTGGTAGCTTGCTCCAACCTCACTGTTAGAATTTTGTGACATGAGTATATAGTGTGGCATGGAATATGGGGAGCAGGATGGTGTATGTGGCGCAGGCACATGT
The DNA here is from genome assembly GCF_020497125.1 of Mauremys mutica. Lineage (NCBI taxonomy): Eukaryota > Metazoa > Chordata > Testudines > Geoemydidae > Mauremys > Mauremys mutica. The sequence continues at coordinate 549,242 of NW_025423265.1, read as the reverse complement.
TGTTGGCTTGTGTAGGATGGGCTACCAAGAAGATAGACAAGTCAGGTAGGTGTGTCTGAGGGAAATGGAAGGTTTTGTGTTTGTGTGATGGGGCTATTGCTCTCGGCTGCAATTTCACCCCCAAAGATGGTCCCAGTTTCAACAGAGTGATGTCCTGCAGGCCTTGGTTAACTTTTTTTTGTGATCCAAAATGAGGGACATCATAATAATTCATGCAGGAAACAAAATGCTCTGGGGTTCCTTCCCTTAATGTAAACAATTCTGTCTCTAACCCTAGTCTCACGATTCCTTCTTTCTGATGTAAAGAATTTACCACAATACAAGTCAAGTATCAGAGGGGTAGCCATGTTAGTCTGGATCTGTAAAAGCAGCGAAGAGTCCTGTGGCACCTTATAGACTAACAGACGTTTTGCAGCATGAGCTTTCGTGGGTGAATACCCACTTCGTCGGATGCAACCAACGAAGTGGGTATTCACCCATGAAAGCTCATGCTCCAAAACGTCTGTTAGTCTATAAGGTGCCACAGGACTCTTCGCTGCTTTTACACAATACAAGTGAGAAGACACACCATTTGTGTGGAACATGGGGAACTTGCAAACTTTGTCAGTGAAATGGGTGACATTCCTCAAAATCGTAGGCTGTTATGAGGTATGAATATAAAGGGGATGCATCTAATCAAATGGCTTTGAAGAGGGGATCTGTTTGAAGTGGTGGCTGTGGTGGAGTGGGGAAACCTGGAATCATGGTAGAAACAAGCGTATTTGTTCAGTGTCCTACCAGTCTCTTTCCCATGCTCCTCAAGGAGGGTGTTCTCTTCAGGAGTGATGTTAAAGCCACAAACATAGGAAATTAAGGGCAGATAAAGAAGTTCACACAACTCTGGAATGAGCACATCCCTCCCTCTCCAACCAGCCTAAGAGAAACATTAACAGACTCCGTAGGGAACTGTATCCAACTTGTCTCAGCTAGAGTGAGGGTCCATGCAGTGCATGGGGAGGGCTGGTGACTCAGAGAATAAATATATGCATCTGGGAAAAGGAAAGGGGGCAGGATTTCTGCAATGCCCCAGGAAGTTCAGAGTCCACCTTCTCCTCCATTCCTAACCTGCCTTTACTGAGCCCAGATACAGCAGTAATCTCTGAGTGGGGAATGAGGGGGGAGGGGAGTTGGCCATTGCTGCTCCATAACCAAACTACAACATGTGTGGGGACCAGAAAATGAAATTTCTGCCATCCCTCTACCATGATTTTATATACCAGAGTTTTAGTATTTAGTCATGTGTGTGTGTGCACACACTCTGTTGAGAAGCTAGTTCTCTTTTCAGTCAGGATTTCCTTCTCTACAGCATTCTTCATTCTGCCTATCATGAGTTCCAGTCAAAAAGGGGAGAAACAGGAGCTGCCAAAGTCACTGGAGCTAAGCAAAGGTAGGTTTGCTGATCCTCATGTGTATGTGTAATCTTCTGGGCCAGCCTGTGGGAGCCTCCAGAGAAGGTGAATGCCTAGGGCTGTCTCTGCCGTCCAGAAAATGGCAGAGATGGAAACAACTTTAGTTTTTGAAGTAAACTTAGTACTGGTTAAAGGCGAAAGGGGAGTTAACTCTCCATCACCCTTTTGGTGCTTGCCTTCATTGCAGAGACATAAGCCACCAAACAGTCATCAAGTGATCACATCCTTTACTCTCCTTCTGCAGCCATCCCATCATCCATACAGATTTCCAGAGATTAGATAGATATTCTCTTTAGAATGAGCTCTCACTTCTTTCCTTCAAGAAGTTTTCTTGTGGTGTATAACAGCAGCCTTGGCATTGTCTTCCCAACTCATACAGGTCTAAAGCAGCTGTACCAGCACCAGTTGCTCTGTGATGCCACGTTAGTGTGTGAAGGAAGGAAATTCTCCTGCCATAGGTGGGTTTCTGTTTATCTATCTGCTGTCCTCAGCTTATGCTGGAGAGCAGAGCTCTATAGTCTGTGTTATCAAGGGAGCAACAAAGGCTGCTGAGATGAGAGGATAAAGCAAACTGACATAGGAAAATCCTACATAGCAATGAAATACCAAATGAAAATTGTATCACCCTCTCTTGGCCTTAAGACCCTACATCACTTCATACATCTCTTTCAATTACTGGCTTTTCTCCCAAACAAGTAAACTTCCACCCAGTTTTACAACCATCTTTTCCCAAGTTATAAGCAGGAGATCTGATATTGCATAATTTTGCATGGAAAATACTTTGCAAAGGAAGATATTAGTTAGAGATGACTTTAAGAGATGGGGTTAGAACAGGGGTAGGCAACCTAAGGCATGGGTGCCGAAGGCGGCACACGAGCTGATTTTCAGTGGCACTCACACTGCCTGGGTCCTGGCCACTGGTCTGAGGGGCTCTGCATTTTAATTTAATTTTAAATGAAGTTCTTAAACATTTTAAAAACTTTATTTACTTTACATACAACAATAGTTTAGTTATATATTATAGACTTATAGAAAGAGACCTTCTAAAAACGTTAAAATGTATGACTGGCACACAAAACCTTAAATTAGAGTGAATAAATGAAGACTTGGCACACCACTTCTGAAAAGTTGCTGACCCCTGGGTTAGCATATCAGCACTGATCACAGCAATGATACAGGCTGCTCCATCTTCCCCATCACAGCTGTTGGGATCCTCCCATTGCCAACACGGAGATGCTTGGAGGAAGTGTGACCGGCCTCTTATGAATGAGCCTTGCTCATACCATGGTGATAGGCACCTGGACAATATGGGCAGCTTGAATAGACAGATCTAAGGCTGCCCCTCACAGGGAGGAGACCAGCACCCTGGGGAAGAACATAAGTAACTTCAAGGTCTTCAACCAGGAGAATCTCCTATGCAGGGATATTGCCCTTTGCTAGATACACTAGCTTTATTGCCCCTTTACGCTTCCAAGTCTTGTCACTGCTGTGAGACCCTTCTCCTCTGCAGTCTAGAACAGCTTCCTTCTATGTCTCTACAGAATGTAATAGGACTGTAGCCAACAGGATTAAAGCTATGGGACGCGTCCTAATCTGTCGTAAATTGGCACCACTGAGAGGTGGAGTTATGATAATTTATACTGACTGAGGATCTGTCACCGAATAGGATTCTCTACAAATTACTCTAAAAATCGCTAGGATTTAATAGAAAATTAGCCCTTGCCTGTACATTTTTGGAACCATCCTACACAATGTAGCAGGCATACAATTATCTATTAAATTCTTTAGAATAGTTCAGAGCTGCTATAGGAAGCTGAACATCCTCTGTAAAATTCCACAGGAGGTGTCATCAGCATTCCATCCTCTTTCCAAATTCTACTGAAAGCCCCCCCTTGGTCAATTGATTTCTCTCTCTCCCTCTGTTGTTATTTCTATATCTACTCAGCTAGGGATTTAGCTATGAAAGGTACTATGGAACATGAATGTGTATTATCAGATACTAAGTACCCATATCCATATGGTAAATGATATTTCCACATTTGCAGCCTGTGAAACTCAATCTGCTGTAGTTTTCTGCTCTGAAAAGTTGCAGTTACCTTGCAAATCCTGAGCACCAGGTTTCTGCCCCAGGCAATGTCCAGTGTGCACACTACTACACGTGACATCACAACTACTGATTTAGCTGCATTAAAGTAAGGAGTTCGTCTATAGGGCTATTGTTTCCAGTGCTCAGTCATTCTTTGAAATCCTCAGCATACTGATTTCATATCCAAGAGAATAGAAAATTTAATAAAGAAAGAAAATTAAAAGCTCTATATTGTGCTGCAGTGATGAACGGTAGTGTGATCTCCCTTGCAGAGAAAGAGGGCATAAGATTACCCGTGGGCTGAAGAGTCCCTTTCTGTGCCTACTTGTCCTTAGCAGTCAAACATATGGGATCTTTTCTTTGTGGCATAAGAGGCATTACTGCTTGGAGTTTAGAGCGCATGGCTCCTTTAAAACCTTGCCCTGAGGCCCTGAGAGGAAGTGCTGGTGTGTGTGCTTGTAGCTCCAGATGAGGAGGCCCACACATAACAATGCAGCGAGAGCCATCCGTAGTGTGGGAGGGACAGAGCATCCAGCCAGGGATGTCCCAGGACAGGAGCCTGGAGGAGCACCATGCCAGGAAGGAATCATCTGAAAAGGACAAACCGGACCTGACTCAGTATCACTGTTTCCCAGAGCCGTATGGGGCTGTGAATACTTGGGTTTATGACCTTGCACTGGGAATAAGGATGGAATGGGGAGGTTGTCATAGTCAGTGGGTTTGCAGAGAGCGGCAGAAGATGGGCATCAGAGGGGTTTGTTGGGGAAAATTTACTGGCACTGAAGATGACCAGAAGCACTAAGATTTACTGCTGAACTGTAACTCTGCCCAGCACTCCTGAACTGTAGGTCTAGCCACAGTGTTCAGCATCCATCCTTTTGTATAAATAGTGGTATCCCCCAGGTGTCTATACTGGGACCAGTGCTATTCAACATATTCATAAACGATCTGGAAAAAAGGGTAAACAGTGAGGTGGCAATATTTGCAGATGATACAAAACTACTCAAGATAGCTAAGTCCCAGGCAGACTGCGAAGAGCTACAAAAGGATCTCACAAAACTGGGTGAGTGGGCAATAAAATGGCAGATGAAATTCATTGTTGATAAATGCAAAGTAATGCACATTGGAAAACATCATCCCAACTATACATACAAAATTATGGGGTCTAGTTAGCTGTTACCACTCCAGAAAGAGATCTTGGAGTCATAGTTCTCTGGAAACATCCACTTAATGTGCAGCGGCAGTCAAAAAAGCCAACAGAATGTTGGGAATCATTAGGACAGGGATAGATGATAAGACAGAAAATATCATATTGCCTCTATATAAATCCATGATACGCCCACATCTTGAATTCTGAGTGCAGATGTTGTCGCCCCATCTCAAAAAAGATTTATTGGAATTGGAAAAGGTTCAGAAAAGGGCAACAAAAATGATTATGGTATAGAATGGAATTAGGGTGTGGAACTGGAATAAATTGCCTAGGGAGGTTGTGTAATCTTTAAGAACAGGTTAGACAAACACCTGTCAGGGATGGTCTAGATAATACTTAGTCCTGCCATGAGTGCAGGGGACTGGACTAGATGACCTCTCGAGTTCCCTTCCATTCCTATGATTCTATGATCTGGAAAAGGGATGACCAGTGAGGTGGCAAATTTTGCAGATGATGCAAAATTACTGAAGATAAGTCCAAAGCTGACTGTAAAGAATTACAAAGGGACTGGGTGACAAAATGGCAGATGAAATTCAATGTTGATAAACGCACAGTAATGCACGTTGGAAAACATCAGCCCAACTATACATACAAAATGATATGGACTGAATTATCTGTTACTTGTCAAGAAAGAGATCTTGGAGTCATTGTGGATAGTTCTCTGAATACACCTACTCAATGTGCAGTGGCAATCAAAAAAGCTAACCAGAATGTTAGGAATCATTAGGAAAGGGATAGGTAATAAAACAGAAAATACCATAATGTCACTACATAAATCCTTGGTGCGCCCAAACCTTGAATACTGGTGCATTTCTGGTCACCCAATCTGAAAAAAAGATATATTAGAATTGGAAAAGACACAGAGAAGGGGGATGGAACAGCTTCCATAAGATGTGAGATTAAAAAGACTTGGACTGTTTAGTTTAGAAAAGAGATGACTTGATAGAAGTCTAAAAAATCATGAATGGTGTGGAGAATGTGAATAAGGAAGTTTTATTTATCCCTTTAAATAACAGAAGAACTTGGGGTCACCTGATAAAATTAATAGACAGCGTGTTTAAACAAACAAAAGGAAATACTTCTTCACAAAACACATGGTCTATCAGAAACTTGTTGCCATGGGATGTTATGAAGGCCAAAAGTATAATTTGGTTCAAAATTGATATTGAACTTCATGAAATTGAACTTTGTGGAGGAGATAGATCCATCAACAAGGACAAGTGCAGATCAACAAGGACAAGTGCAGAGTCCTGCACTTAGGACGGAAGAATCCCATGCACTGCTACAGACTAGGGACCGAATGGCTAGGAAGCAGTTCTGCAGAAAAGGACCTAGGGGTTACAGTGAGAAGCTGGATATGAGTCAACAGTGTGCCTTTGTTGCCAAGAAGGCTAACGGCATTTTGGGCTGTATAAGTAGTTGCCAGCATTGCCAGCAGATCGAGGGACATGATCATTCCCCTCTATTCAACATTGGTGAGGCCTCATCTGAAGTACTGTGTCCAGTTTTGGGCCTCACACTACAAGAAGGATGTGGAAAAATTGTAAAGAGTCCAGCGGAGGGCAACAAAAATGATTAGGGGGCTGGAGCACATGACTTATGAGGAGAGGCTGAGGGAACTGTGATTGTTTAGTCTGTAGAAGAAAAGAACGAGGGGGGATTTGATAGCTGCTTTCAACTACCTGAAAGAAGGTTCCAAAGAGGATGGATCTAGACTGTTCTCAGTGGTACCAGATGGCAGAACAAGGTGTAATGGTCTCAAGTTGCAGTGGGGGAGGTTTAGGCTGGATATTAGGAAAAACTTTTTCACTAGTAGGGTGGTGAAGCACTGGAATGGGTTACCTGGGGAGGCGGTGGAATCTCCTTCCTTAGAGATTTTTAAGGTCAGTCTTGACAAAGCCCTGGCTGGGATGATTTAGTTGGGAACTGGTCCTGCTCTGAGCAGGGGTTTGGACTAGATGACCTCCTGAGGTCCCTTCCAGTCCTGATATTCTATGATTCTATGATCAATGGACATTAATTAGCCAAGACTGTCAGGGACACAACTCCATGCTCCAGGTGTCCCTATACCCCCAACTGCCAGAAGCATCTGGCACTAGCCACTCTCAGTGACAGTAAACTGGGCTAAGTGAACCATTGATCTGGCTCAGTATGGACATTCTTATGTTCTAAAGGAAGATCAGACCGCAGAGAATCACCAACACAATTTCCTGCAACTCCTAGGTTGTTCCTTTTGGACATTTCCAGTGCATTTGATTTTGCAGGATGTTCTGCGTTTCATGTGAATTGACCTCCCTTGTTGTACAGTGCTGCCAAGAAGGGTAATATTTCACAAGTAGGAAAGAGACTGACTCTTTGATCAGGGAGTGTGTATGGAATGGTGTTTTGGGCTGGAAATCATAGGGTCTAATCTTACTTTTTCCACTCACTGTTGTTTATATTTTTGTGGACTTACTTTTGATCATGGCCCCATACCCATCAATCCTAGTAGAGAGGCAAGGTTATTCTCTCCATGGTTCTGGCAGAATTAAGAATAGATACCAGGTCTCTACTGTAACAGACCTTCTGACTATGAAGATGCCAATTCTATGTACCTGTCTGTAACCACTACTTTAATCACTAGACAATACTTTGCTCCTAAAGTCAGGGAAATAATGTAGGGACTCTGATACCCAGTATTCTACTGGTGTCTAGAAAATAGTTTTTTAGCTCCTTGTCAAAATGTATGTTCTGACCTACCCTCAGCAGCTGGTCTACATCTTAGCTAATAGTTCACATTTTAGCTTAAGTGGTAGAGCTCTGTGCTTGGGATTTAAAGATCCTGGGTTCAAATCTTGCTTGCTGAATATTCCCAACTTTATGATTACACATAATAGATGTTTTTCCAGTTTTTGTTTTAAAAAGGAGTTATTTAATGTACACAGTGAGAAACACCCGTAAACACAGGTTTTATTGTTTGGAACTTTTGTTTCCTCTCTTCCTGCAGAGTACTGCTAGCAGCTGTCAGTCCTTACTTTAAGGATATTTTCACAAGCTCCTGCAAAGAATCCCAGGGTGGAGAAGTTGTGCTGCAGGATATGGCTCCTTCCATCCTCCAAAGCATATTAAAATATATCTACACAGAAGAGCTATCACTTAGTCTAGAGACAGCCCCAGATCTGTTTGCAGCAGCCAGCAAGCTACAGATCCTCCCCCTAGTGGAGATCTGCTGCAGGTAACATGAAAGGACCTGTGGTCTTAGGAGTGTGCTTTAGAATGAAATAAATGTGTGTATGTGTGTGTTAATTGTATATTAAGATGCAGGTAAAAACAAGCATCAATACAATTAATTTAAAACTCAGCTCATCACACTCGGGGTGGTTTAGACTATTTGTAACATGATCCAAGAAACTTTCACAGGGTAAAATGCCTGTTCAAATTCAGCCCTGGGCAATTGTGATGAAATGTCATAACTATGTAAATAGCGATTCTGAATAAAATGAGCTGTGGGTGTCAGCCTGATTTTCAAGGGAAAGATGATGAAATCACCATAATGATAATACTTTCCTCTTATATACAGCCTTTCATCAGGCGATCTCAAAGTTAGCAGTCTCAGCAGACTTGGATGACTTGGATACCTATAGACCAGTTAGCCTGACTTCTATCCTTTGCAAGTCACCAAGCTGTAGAGTCAGTCTCACCTAACGTCGCTCTCTGGCCCAATGAATCTTTCATGATTTAATCCAAAGTGGAACAGCTTCAACAAAAGAGATTGAGGGCGTCTCACATTAGCACTTGCCTGAGATCTTTGGAAGACCTGGTTCAAACCCTTTCTCCCCTCAGACAGAGGGGGGACTGAACCCTGGCCTAAGTGAGTGCTCTGACCACCGGGTTATAAGTTGGGCACTACCTGCTCCTCCAGCCAGATTTTGCCTGGGACCCCAGCCTCTGAGCATGCCTGCCAGATCAGGCCCTGCAAGCACTATCGCTGCTCCTCTGCTTGCCAGTCCCCGGTTTGTGGATCACCCTGTGGCTTAGCAGGGAGATTGGCTTCCGGACACTGAGAGTGAGACAGCAGTGCACATGTCCAGAGGCAGAAACTTCGGTGTCATGGGAACTTTTACAGCAAAAATTTAGGGATCAAGAGAGTTTAGGTGCCTATGGGCTTAGGCAGTAGCCAAGCCAGGGTTTTGAGGACATCAGTGGAGCCTAAAACTGGACAAGTCTACACTTAAATCTCTGCATTGGCACAGCTGCACTGATGTAGATGCACGGCTGTAGTGCTTTAATGAAGACGCTCTATACCGATGGGCGAGAGCTCTCCCATCAGCATGGTTAATCCACCTCTGCTAGAGGTGGTAGCTATGTTGATGGGAGAAGCTCTGCTGATCTGGCAGGCATGCTCAGAGGCTGGGGTCCCATGCAAAATCGAGGGAGGGGGTGAGTTGGTATCATAGGCACCAACTTCTCCTGGCACCCCTCTGCCCCAACTCCACCCCTGCCCCACCCTGATTCCAACCCCTTCTCCAAAGTCCCTGCCCCAACTCCTCCCCCTCCCTGCCCCTACTGGACTCCTTCCCCAAATCCCCACCCCAGCCCCGTCTCTTCCCAGGAGCGCACCGCATTCCTGCTTCTCCCCCCTCCCTCCCACAGCTTGTTATGCCGCAAAACAGCTGTTTCACAGCGGCAAGCGCTGGGAGAAGTGGGGTTGTGGCGCGCTCAGGGGAGGCGGCAGAGAAGAAGTGAGCTGGGGCGGGGCACTTGACTGCCAGTGGGTGCAGAGCACCCACCAATTTTTCCCCGTGGGTGCTCCAGGGCTGGAGCACTCATGAGTCGGTGCCTATGGTTGGTGTAACTATGTCACTCAGGGTGTGGATTTTTCAATAATATAATAATATGGGTCTGTAGAGTGAACCAGAGCTTAGGTACCTAAACCCCAGAGTACCTAAGTACCTTTGTAGATCTAGACCTCAATCTAGTTTATCCAGAAGCGGATTGAGAGGTGACTTGATTCCAGTCTAGAAGTACCCACACAACAAAATATCAGATAATTGAAGGCTCTTTAATGTGGCAAATCTAGTGCCTGAAAGTTGAAGTCAGCAAAGTTGAAACAGGAAATACTATGCAAATGTTTAACAGTGAGAGTAATTAAGCATTGGCAGAATTTAGCAAGGGATTTGGTGACTTTCCCAGAGACTTTAAATGGAGATTGGACATCTTTCAAAAAGACCCACTCTATTCCAACCAGCAGTTAGAGGCTTGATGCCGGAATCACTGGGTGAAATTCTATGACCTGTACTATGCAGGAGGTCAGACTAAACCAGAGTTTCTCAAACTGTTGGAAAGCTGAGTCCTCCCCCTGCTCCCTTTGGGAAAATGAAACCATCATGCCTCTCTGCAACTCTGACCTATTGTGTTACAGGTAGGTCAACCGAATTTTAATTAAACGAAATGAAATTGTATTTTAAAATGTCTCAAATGTTATTGCCCTGTTCCTGCTCCCTGGCCTCGTGTCTGACACAAAACTGAGCAGTCCCACAGATTGTGCAGAGCTTCACAATCTGATTCTTCTTCACCTTTCTCAGTTGCTTTGATGAGCAATGAACTAGTTAACAATGTTGACATTAAAGTATCATCGTTGGCACATGAATTAACTGCCAGTGAAATGGAAGTGGTGGCTCACACCTGCAGAGGACATTATAACTCGGGTATCAGTTACACATGCCTGGGTCATGTTTTGAAAGTTGTCTTCATAACCATAACATCAACTTTTTTTTAAAAAAAAGTGAAGTTGACACTGGAGAGTGAGTAAGGGGCTTGTTCCCATCCCTAGCTAGTCCTCCACGGGTGCCCCCCATTTTGGGACACACAAGAGTACTTGATTACACTGGACCTTTCTGTCCTTAAAAATCGATGCAATCTAAGTAGGCGAGGTTCTAACAGGCCATGAAGACATCCCTGTCACCCCCCAAATGTGGTCTAAGTGTGCAAGAGTTTGTGGTGAGAGGAGTTTGTGTGGGGGCCAGCATGGGGTCTTTGTGTACTTGTGCTTTTGAGCTGCCATTCTGGAGCCTTTCGCCTGAAAGAAATTCACGAACTCAGTTACAGCTGAATAGCCATAAAAGCAAGGTTGCCACCCTAATGTTGGGGTGTCAAACTCAGGAGAAGGTTTTCTCATGTAGTTTGCTTGTAAATTGTGTCTTGTGGCCCCCTCAAGTGGCTAGTCTACATAGAGGGTAACACCTATTACTAATATTGTCATGCTCAGGGTCTAAGTGGTCACCCTATTTGGGGTTGGGAAGGAATTTCCTCCCAGGTCAGGTTGGGAGAGACCCTGGGGGTTTTTTCACCTTCCTCTTTAGCATGGGGTACGGGTCCCTTGAAGGTTTAAACTAGTGCAAATGGTGAATTCTCTCTAACTTGACGTCTTTAAACCATGATTTGAGCAACTCAGCCAGAGGGTTAGGGGTCTATTAGAGGAGTGGGTGGGCGAGGTTCTGTGGCCTGCAATGTGCAAGAGGTCAGATTAGATGACCATGATGGTCCTTCTGACCTTAAAGTCTATGAGCTAATGGAGGTCCTCCTCTTTAAACTCAAGTAGGAGAAGTCTGTTCTTTGGTGCTGAGGTCTCTGGGTTCAAACCCTGCTGACAACCTGTCCTGGGGTGATAACAATCGCTGATGCATTCCCAGTGATTATTTCCTTTGTTCCTCCCAGGTTTCTTTTGAAGACCATTTCCATACAGAACTGCATTGGGCTGTACAGACTGGCTCAGGCTTACAACCACCAAGCTCTCCTTTATGCTACCATGCAGCTCATCACCCTAAACTTTGGAAGGTTCTGTGAGGATGACGACTTCTTGAGTCTGGACGTCAGCAGTTTAATCACCATCCTGTCTTCAGATGGCCTTGCAGTTGCTTCTGAGTTAGAAGTGTACCAGGCTGTGCGTCGCTGGATACAGTTTCAACCCACCACAGGCCGCTCCCTCCTCAATGAGCTGATGAGGTGTGTCCGGCTGCCCCTCCTGACAGATAGAGAGCTTGTGGAGGTGCAGCTGGATTCAGAACGGTATGGGGATGTTCAGCTTCACTGGAAGCAGTTGGACAGTGAAGAGAGGTTGCTCGAGAGCGGGGGACTCAGACAGGGCATGTCTGATGAACTGATAGTGTGTGTAGATTCACAGATGTGGGAGGACCAAGAGCTGGAGAATGAAGATTTTCTGATGGGCTCTTACGATCCTCATGCAGAAAAGTGGGAAAAGCTTCCAGGCTTGAAATCTTTGACACATCCAGCCTGTGTGGCGCTTGGAGACAAGCTCTATGTATCTGGAGGCATCTGCAGGAATTCTTATTCAGATGCTTTGTATGAGTTCAACTCTTTTAAAGGCCAGTGGACACAGCTCCCTTCAATGTCCGTGCCCCGTGCTACACATGGATTCCTAATCTGTAACCAGAGGCTGTATGCTATGGGAGGCTGGCGTGGGTTTCATGAGTTCCTCAATTCTGCAGAATGCTTTGACATAGCAGAGCAGATATGGACTCCCATATCTAGGATGCCTTTTGCTCTGAGCCGTTCTGCCTCCGTAGTGCTCAAGAAGAAACTATACTTACTAGGGGGAGCAACAGGCCTGACTGGCTCTTGGCAATTTCATAGAGGGCTTCTGATCTATGAAGTTAGCGCGGACACGTGGACTCAGGTGTCTCTGAACAAAGGGTTCTTTTCAGCGGGTGCGGTTGCCATGAATAATGGGATATACGTTATAGGTGGGTATGCTGAAAAGAGAACCAGAGAGTGGGTTGAGGGTGGTCTCATACCAGAAAACCGTCACTGCACTAGAAAGTGTTTCTTTATCTCTGGTGATGGCAGCATGAATGAGGCGGTGATTGTTCCAAAACTGCCAAAGGGGATTGCTAATGCTGCAGTGGTCCGTTGGGAAAAGAGGATCTACGTCTTGGGTGGGGAAAATTAACCCAATGTTATAAAACAATTTATTATTGGGAACCCGGTGAGCCCAAGTGGAGCAAATGCCCAGAAGACATCCCTGTCTCTCATGAAGGTGTCAGTGGGTTTGGTTGTACAATGCTGAAGAGACCCAAAAAGGAGATCCTGTCCCTTTTTCAAACGACATCGGTAGCCCTGATAGGTGTTGTTGGGAAATAGCTGCCTCTTAATATTTCTTTTTAGTTAGCTTTGAATAAACATAAATAATGGAGCAAGACACAAATAAATTGATTAAACCGTGAGCACAAACATAATTACACAGGGTAATGTGGACTCACAACTGACACTAGCAAAAAGCTTACGCCACTATAAAAACAGCCTGCTCCAGAAAGGCTGTGCCACATTAGTGGACATGATATTTCTTGCAAAAAGTTTTTTTCCTGATTGAATCTGCCTGTGTTAAAGATCAGAAAACTTCTGTGTAAAGGGAGCAAATTTACAAAATGTTGAAGTATGTAAATGTGACCTACAGTTTCTAGATGTATGGCCTTGCACTTGGGTTGTATTAAAATGCATCTTGGTCAAATGATCTGGTTGGAATTATATCCTGGAAAGGAATGACTCTGGAAAGGACTTAGTGGTCAGGAGGATAACTGATTGAATGTGAACTCCCAGTGTGATATGGTGGCTAAGAAAGCTACTGTGATCATTGAAAGTATAAACAGGAAAATATTGAGTAAGAGCAGTGCGGTGGTATTACTGCTGTAAAAAGCACAAGTAAAACCATTCCTAGACTATTGTGTCTAGTTGTTGTGTTTGCATTTCAAAAAAGAAGTTGAAAAATTAGAAAGGGTTCAGAAAAGAGCTACAGGAATGATTTGAAGTCTGGAAAACCTGTCTTTACAGTGAAAGATTTAGGAAGCTCAATCTATTTAGATTATCAAAGAAAAGACTCAGAGGTGATGTGATCATGGTCTACAAGGTCTTTATGGGGAGAAGATTTCTGATATATGAGGGCTCTTTAATTTAGCAGACAGAGGAATAAGAAGATGCAATAGTTGAAAGCTGAAGCTACATAACTTCAGGATAGATATAAGGCATTTTTTTTAAACAGTGAGGGTAGTTAACCATTGGAACAATTTACCACAGGATGTGGTGGATTCCCCATCACTTGGAGTCTTTAAAACAAGACTGGATATTTGTTTCTGAAAGATACATTTTAGCTCAGCCAGAATTTTTAGGTTAGATGTAGGAGTAATTAGGGGAAATTCTATGGCCCATGTTAGACAGGAGGCCAGAGTAGATGATCATGATGGTCCATTCTGGCACTAAGTATTATGAATGGTGACAACATCGAGAGAAACACACGTGTCACTCTCTGGAAGAATGTGAAAAATCTCAAAGCCATTTTCTCTAGGAAATTCACATTTCTGAACTTTGAAACAGCTGGTGGAGGAGGATGAGGTTCTACTAAATAAAACTTCCTTTTGTGTAGATTAGGCACTAGGCTGGGAGTCAGGAGGATCAGAGTTGTATGCCCACTTCTGTCACTATCTGGTGGAACTCAAACTCAGTGGTACTTATATAGCACTTTAGGAACACTGGCCCATTTCCAGTTGTGCTTAACTGGGTGTGCATCCAGTTGTGCATCTTCTCTATTGACACCTCAGCCTGGGACAGTTCCTCATATTTGTCACCTCAGGTGTGGGAATCTCCCTCATATTCTCTGCAGTGAAGACCAATGCAAAGAATTCATTTAGCTTCTCTGCAATGGCCTTGTCTTCCTTGAGTGCTCCTTTAGCACCTTGATTGTCCAGTGACCCCACTGATTGTTCCTGCTTCTGATGTACTTACAATAAATTTGCTGCTAGTTGTTGTGTTCTTAGGTAATTTTTTTCTTCGAATTTGTTCTTGGCCTGCCTTCTTATACTTTCATACTTGATGTCTCAGGGTTTATGCTCCTTTCAATTTTCCTCACTAGGATTTGACTTCCAATTTGTAAGGGGTGCATATTTGCCTTTAACCACTTCTTTTACTCTGCTGTTCGGCACGGTGGCATTTTTTTGGTTCTTCTATTGTTCTTTTTAATTTGGGGTATACATTTAATTTGATCCTTTATTGTGGTGTTTTAAAAAAGTTTCTATGTTGTCTGCAGGCATTTTCACTTTTGTGACTGTTCCTTTTAATTTTCTTCTAACTAGCTTCCTCATTTTTGTGTAGTTCCCCTTTCTGAAGTTAAATGCTACTGTGGTGGGCTTCTCTGGTATTTCCCTCCCACCTCCCACAATGATGTTAAATTTAATTATATTATGGTCACTATTACCAAGCAGTTCAGCTATATTCTCCTCTTGGACCTAATCCTGTGCTCCACTTAGGATCAAATCAAGAATTGCCTCTCCCCTTGTGGGTTCCAGGACTAGCTGCTCCAAGAACCAGTCATTAATGGTGCCTAGAAACTTTATTTTCTGAATCCCACCCTGAGTCAATATGGGAATAGTTGAAATTCCCCATTATTGTTCAGTTTTTTTTATAGCCTCTCTAATCTCCCCCGAGCATTTCACAATCACCATCACCATCCTGGTCAGGGGGTCAGTAGTATATTCCTACTATTCCACCCTGCTATCCGTCCCTCTCCGCCAGCCACCCTGCTATCCGCCCCTCTCCGCCAGCCACCCTGCTATCCGCTCCTCTCCGCCAGCCACCCTGCTATCCGCTCCTCTCCGCCAGCCACCCTGCTATCCTCTCCTCTCCGCCAGCCACCCTGCTATCCGCTCCTCTCTGCCAGCCACCCTGCTATCCGCTCCTCTCCGCCAGCCACCCTGCTATCCGCTCCTCTGCGTCAGCCACCCTGCTATCCGCTCCTCTGCGTCAGCCACCCTGCTATCCGCTCCTCTCCGCCAGCCACCCTGCTATCCGTCCCTCTCCGCCAGCCACCCTGCTATCCGCTCCTCTCCGCCAGCCACCCTGCTGTCCGCTCCTCTCCGCCAGCCACCCTGCTGTCCGCTCCTCTCCGCCAGCCACCCTGCTGTCCGCTCCTCTCCGCCAGCCACCCTGCTATCTGCACCTCTCCGCCAGCCACTCTGCTACCTGCACCTCTCCTCCAGCCACCCTGTTATCCGCTCCTCTCCGCCAGCCACCCTGCTCTCAGCCAGCCACCCTGCTATCCGCTCCTCTGAGTCAGCCACCCTGCTATCCGCTCCTCTCCGCCAGCCACCCTGCTCTCCGCTCCTCTCTGCCAGCCACCCTGCTATCCGCTCCTCTCCGCCAGCCACCCTGCTCCTCTCTGCCAGCCATCCTGCTATAAGCTCCTCTGCGTCAGCCACCCTGCTGTCCGCTCCTCTGCGTCAGCCACCCTGTTATCCCCTCCTCTGCGACAGCCACCCTGCTATCTGCACCTCTCCTCCAGCCACCCTGTTATGCGCTCCTCTCCGCCAGCCACCCTGCTATCCGCTCCTCTGCGTCAGCCACCCTGCTATCCGCTCCTCTGCGTCAGCCACCCTGCTATCCGCTCCTCTCCGCCAGCCACCCTGCTGTCCGCTCCTCTCCGCCAGCCACCCTGCTGTCCGCTCCTCTCCGCCAGCCACCCTGCTCTCCGCCAGCCACCCTGCTATCCGCTCCTCTGAGTCAGCCACCCTGCTATCCGCTCCTCTGAGTCAGCCACCCTGCTATCCGCACCTCTCCGCCAGCCACCCTGCTATCCGCTCCTCTCCGCCAGCCACCCTGCTGTCTGCTCCTCTCCGTCAGCCACCCTGCTATAGCTCCTCTCCGCCAGCCACCCAGCTATCCGCTCCTCTGCGTCAGCCACCCAGCTATCCCCTCCTCTCCTCCAGCCACCCTGCTATCCCCTCCTCTCCACCAGCCACCCTGCTATCCAGTCCTCTGCGTCAGCCACCCTGCTATCCGCTCCTCTCCGAAAGCCACCCTGCTATCCGCTCCTCTCCGAAAGCCACCCTGCTGTCCGCTCGTCTCCGTCAGCCACCCTGCTGTCCGCTCTTCTCCGCCAGCCACCCTCCTATCCGCTCCTCTCTGCCAGCCACCCTGCTATCCGCTCCTCTCCGTCAGCCACCCTGCTATCCGCTCCTCTCCGCCAGCCACCGTCCTATCCGCTCCTATCCGCCAGCCCCCTTGCTATGCGCTCCTCCCTGCCAGGCACCCCCCTATCTGCACCTCTCCGCCAGCCACCCTGCTATCGGCTCCTCTGCGTCATCCGCCCTACTGTCTGCACCTCTCCGCCAGCCACTCAGCTATCCGTTCCTCTGCGTCAGCCACTCTGCTATCCGCTCCTCTGCGTCAGCCACCCTGCTATCCGCTCCACTCCGAAAGCCACCCTCCTATCCGCTCCTCTCCGCCAGCCATCCTGCTATCCGCTCCTCTCCGCCAGCCACCCTGCTATCCGCTGCTCTGCGTCATCCGCCCTACTGTCTGCACCTCTCCGCCTGCCACCCTACTATCCGCTCCTCACCGCGTGCCGCTCTGCTATCCGCTCCTCTCCGCCAGCCACTCTGCTATCCGCTGCTCTCCGCCAGCCACCCTGCTATCCGGTCCTCTGCGTCAGCCACCCTGCTATCCGGTCCTCTGCGTCAGCCACCCTGCTATCCGCTCCTCTGCGTCAGCCACCCTGCTATCCGCTCCTCTGCGTCAGCCACCCTGCTATCCGCTCCTCTCCGCCAGCCACCCTGCTATCCGCTCCTCTCCGCCAGCCACCCTGCTATCCGCTCCTGTCCGCCAGCCACCCTGCTATCCGCTCCTCTCCGCCAGCCACCCTGCTATCCGCTCCTCTGCGTCAGCCACCCTGCTATCCGCTCCTCTCCGCCAGCCACCCTGCTATCCGCTCCTCTCCGCCAGCCACCCTGCTATCCGTCCGTCTCCGCCAGCCACCCTGCTATCCCCCGCTCTCCGCCAGCCACCCTGCTATCCGCTCCTCTCCGCCAGCCACCCTGCTATCCGCTCCTCTCCGCCAGCCACCCTGCTATCCGTCCGTCTCCGCCAGCCACCCTGCTATCCGCTCCTCTCCGCCAGCCACCCTGCTATCCGCTCCTCTGTGTCAGCCACCCTGCTATACGCTCCTCTCCGCCAGCCACCCTGCTATCTGCACCTCTCCGCCAGCCACTCTGCTATCCGCTCCTCTCCGCCAGCCACTCTGCTATCCGCTCCTCTCCGCCAGCCACCCTGCTATCCGCTCCTCTCCGCCAGCCACCCTGCTATCCGTCCCTCTCCGCCAGCCACCCTGCTATCCGTCCCTCTCCGCCAGCCACCCTGCTATCCGCCCCTCTCCGCCAGCCACCCTGCTATCCGCTCCTCTCCGCCAGCCACCCTGCTATCCGTCCCTCTCCGCCAGCCACCCTGCTATCCGCTCCTCTCCGCCAGCCACCCTGCATTCCGCTCCTCTCCGCCAACCACCCTGCTATCTGCTCCTCTCCGTCAGCCAGTCTGCTATCCGCTCCTCTCCACCAGCCACACTGCTATCCTCTCCTCTGAGTCAGGCACCCTGCTATCTGCACCTCTCCGCCAGCCACTCAGCTATCCGCTCCTCTGCGTCATCCACTCTGCTATCCGCTCCTCTGTGTAAGCGACTCTGATATCCGCTCCTCTCCGCCAGCCACCCTCCTATCCGCTCCTCTCCGCCCGCCACCCTGCTATCCGCTCCTCTCCGCCAACCACCCTGCTATCTGCTCCTCTCCGTCAGCCAGTCTGCTATCCGCTCCTCTCCGCCAGCCACCCTCCTATCCACTCCTCTCCGCCCGCCACCCTGCTAT
The DNA here is from genome assembly GCF_020497125.1 of Mauremys mutica. Taxonomy (NCBI): domain Eukaryota; kingdom Metazoa; phylum Chordata; order Testudines; family Geoemydidae; genus Mauremys; species Mauremys mutica. Next base: position 530,822 of record NW_025423265.1, on the reverse strand, counting down.
CCGCTCCTCTCCGCCAGCCACCCTGCTATCCGCTCCTCTCCTCCAGCAACCCTTCAATCCGCTAACTCTCCGCCAGCCACCCTACTGTCTGCACCTCTCCGCCTGCCACCCTACTATCCGCTCCTCACCGCGTGCCGCTCTGCTATCCGCTCCTCTGCGTCAGCCACTCTGCTATCCGCTCCTCTGCGTCAGCCACCCTGCTATCCGCTCCTCTCTGCCAGCCACCCTGCTATCCGCTCCTCTCCGCCAGCCACCCTGCTATCCGCACCTCTCCGCCAGCCACCCTGCTATCCGCACCTCTCCGCCAGCCACCCTGCTATCCGCTCCTCTCCGCCAGCCACCCTGCTATCCGCTCCTCTCCGCCAGCCACCCTGCTATCCGCTCCTCTCCGCGAGCCACCCTGCTATCCGCTCCTCTCCGCCAGCCACCCTGCTATCCGCACCTCTCCGCCAGCCACCCTGCTATCCGCACCTCTCCGCCAGCCACTCTGCTATCCGCTCCTCTCCGCCAGCCACCCTGCTATCCGCTCCTCTGCGTCAGCCACCCTGCTATCCGCTCCTCTCCGCCAGCCACCCTGCTATCCGCACCTCTCCGCCAGCCACTCTGCTATCCGCTCCTCTCCGCCAGCCACCCTGCTATCCGCTCCTCTCCGCCAGCCACCCTGCTATCCGCTCCTCTCCGCCAGCCACCCTGCTATCCGCCCCTCTCCGCCAGCCACCCTGCTATCCGCCCCTCTCCGCCAGCCACCCTGCTATCCGCTCCTCTCCGCCAGCCACCCTGCTATCCGTCCCTCTCCGCCAGCCACCCTGCTATCCGTCCCTCTCCGCCAGCCACCCTGCTATCCTCTCCTCTGAGTCAGGCACCCTGCTATCTGCACCTCTCCGCCAGCCACTCAGCTATCCGCTCCTCTGCGTCAGCCACCCTGCTATCCACTCCACTCCGCCCGCCACCCTGCTATCCGCTCCTCTCCGCCCGCCACCCTGCTATCCGCTCCTCTCCGCCAGCCTCCCTGCTATCCGCTCCTCTCCGCCAACCACCCTGCTATCTGCTCCTCTCCGTCAGCCAGTCTGCTATCCGCTCCTCTCCACCAGCCACCCTGCTATCCGCTCCTCTGCGTCATCCACTCTGCTATCCGCTCCTCTGTGTAAGCGACTCTGATATCTGCTCCTCTCCGCCAGCCACCCTCCTATCCGCTCCTCTCCGCCCGCCACCCTGCTATCCGCTCCTCTCCGAAAACCACCCTGCTATCTGCTCCTCTCCGTCAGCCAGTCTGCTATCCGCTCCTCTCCGCCAGCCACCCTCCTATCCGCTGCTCTCCGCCCGCCACCCTGCTATCCGCTCCTCTCCTCCAGACACCCTGCTATCCGCTCTTCTGTGTCACCCACTCTGCTATCCGCTCCCCTCCGCCAGCCACCCTGCTATCCGCTCCTCTCCTCCAGCAACCCTTCAATCCGCTAACTCTCCGCCAGCCACCCTACTGTCTGCACCTCTCCGCCTGCCACCCTACTATCCGCTCCTCACCGCGTGCCGCTCTGCTATCCGCTCCTCTGCGTCAGCCACTCTGCTATCCGCTCCTCTGCGTCAGCCACCCTGCTATCCGCTCCTCTCCGCCAGCCAGCCTGCTATCCGCACCTCTCCGCCAGCCACCCTGCTATCCGCTCCCCTCCGCCAGCCACCCTGCTATCCGCTCCTCTCCGCCAGCCACCCTGCTATCCGCACCTCTCCGCCAGCCACCCTGCTATCCGCACCTCTCCGCCAGCCACTCTGCTATCCGCTCCTCTCCGCCAGCCACCCTGCTATCCGCTCCTCTGCGTCAGCCACCCTGCTATCCGCTCCTCTCCGCCAGCCACCCTGCTATCCGCACCTCTCCGCCAGCCACCCTGCTATCCGCTCCTCTCCGCCAGCCACCCTGCTATCCGCTCCTCTCCGCCAGCCACCCTGCTATCCGCTCCTCTCCGCCAGCCACCCTGCTATCCGCTCCTCTGCGTCAGCCACTCTGCTATCCGCTCCTCTGTGTCACCCACCCTGCTATCCGCTCCTCTCCACCAGCCACCCTGCTATCAGCTCCTCTGTGTCACCCACCCTGCTATCCGCTCCTCTCCTCCAGCTACCCTGCTATCTGGTCCTCTCCTTCAGCCACCCTGCTATCCGCTCCTCTCCGTCAGCCATTGTGCTATCCGCTCCTCTGTGTCACCCACCCTGCTATCCGCTCCTCTCCACCAGCAACCATGCTATCCGCTCCTCTCCGCCAGCCACCCTGGTATCCGCTCCTCTCCGACAGCCGCCCTGCTATCCGCTCCTCTCCTCGAGCCACTCTGCTATCTGCTCCTCTCCGCCAGCCACCCTGATATCCGCTCCTCTCCGCCAGCGACCCTGGTATCCGCTGCTCTCCGCCAGCCACCCTGCTATCCGCTCCTCTCCTCCAGCCACCCTGCTGTCCGCTCCTCTCAGCCAGCCACCCTGCTATCCGCTCCTCTCCGCCAGCCACCCTGCTATCCGCTCCTCTCCGCCAGCCACCCTGCTATCCGCTCCTCTCTGGCAGCCACCCTGCTATCCGCTCCTCTCCGTCAGCCACCCTGCTATCCGCTCCTCTCCGTCAGCCACCCTGCTATCCGCTCCTTTCCGCCAGCCACCCTGCTATCCGCTCCTCTGTGTCACCGACTCTGGTATCCGCTCCTCTGCGTCACCCACCCTGCTATCCGCTCCTCTCCGCCAGCCACCCTGCTATCCGCTCCTCTCCGCCAGCCACCCTGCTATCCGCTCCTCTCCGCCAGCCACCCTGGTATCCGCTCCTCTCCGTGAACCACCCTGCGATCGCCTCCTCTCCGCCAGCCACCCTGCTGTCCGCTCCTCTCCTCCAGCCACCCTGCTGTCCGCTCCTCTCCGCCAGCCACCCTGCTAGCCGCTCCTCTCCGCCAGCCACCCTGCTAGCCGCTCCTCTCCGCCAGCCACCCTGCTATCCGCTCCTCTCCGCCAGCCACCTTGCTATCCGCTCCTCTCCGCCAGCCACCTTGCTATCCGCTACTCTCCGCCAGCCACCTTGCTATCCTCTCCTCTCCGCCAGCCACCCTGCTATCGGCTTCTCTCTGCCAGCCACCCTGCTATCCGCTCCTCTGTGTCACCCACCCTGCTATCCGCTCCTCTCCGCCAGCCACCCTGCTATGCGCTCCTCTCCGCCAGCCACCCTGCTATGCGCTCCTCTCCGCCAGCCACCCTGCTATCCGCTCCTGTCCTCCAGCCACCCTGCTATTCGCTCCTCTCCTCCAGCCACCCTGCTATCCGCTCCTCTCCTTCAGCCACCCTGCTATCCGCTCCTCTCCGCCAGCCACCCTGCTATCCGCTCCTCTCCGCCAGCCACCCTGCTATCCGCTCCTCTCCGCCAGCCACCCTGCTATCCGCTCCTCTCCGCCAGCCACCCTGCTGTCCGCTCCTCTCCGCCAGCCACCCTGCTGTCCGCTCCTCTCCGCCAGCCACCCTGCTATCGGCTCCTCTCCGCCAGCCACCCTGCTGTCCGCTCCTCTCCGCCAGCCACCCTGCTGTCCGCTCCTCTCCGCCAGCCACCCTGCTGTCCGCTCCTCTCCGCCAGCCACCCTGCTCTCCGCTCCTCTCCTCCAGCCACTCTGCTATCCGCTCCTCTCCGCCAGCCACCCTGCTATCCGCTCCTCTCCGCCAGCCACCCTGCTATCCGCTGCTCTCCGTGAACCACCCTGCGATCGCCTCCTCTCCGCCAGCCACCCTGCTGTCCGCTCCTCTTCTCCAGCCACCCTGCTGTCCGCTCCTCTGTGTCACCCACTCTGCTATCCGCTCCTCTCCGCCAGCCACCCTGCTATCCGCTCCTCTCCGCCAGCCACCCTGCTAGCCGCTCCTCTCCGCCAGCCACCCTGCTAGCCGCTCCTCTCCGCCAGCCACCCTGCTAGCCGCTCCTCTCCGCCAGCCACCCTGCTAGCCGCTCCTCTGCGTCAGCCACCCTGCTATCCGCTCCTCTCCGCCAGCCACCCTGCTATCCGCTCCTCTCCGCCAGCCACCCTGCTATCCGCTCCTCTCCGCCAGCCACCCTGCTATCCGCTCCTCTCCGCCAGCCACCCTGCTATCCGCTCCTCTCCGCCAGCCACCCTGCTATCCGCTCCTCTGCGTCAGCCACTCTGCTATCCGCTCCTCTGTGTCACCCACCCTGCTATCCGCTCCTCTCCACCAGCCACCCTGCTATCAGCTCCTCTGTGTCACCCACCCTGCTATCCGCTCCTCTCCTCCAGCTACCCTGCTATCTGGTCCTCTCCTTCAGCCACCCTGCTATCCGCTCCTCTCCGTCAGCCATTGTGCTATCCGCTCCTCTGTGTCACCCACCCTGCTATCCGCTCCTCTCCACCAGCAACCATGCTATCCGCTCCTCTCCGCCAGCCACCCTGGTATCCGCTCCTCTCCGCCAGCCACCCTGCTATCCGCTCCTCTCCTCCAGCCACCCTGCTGTCCGCTCCTCTCAGCCAGCCACCCTGCTATCCGCTCCTCTCCGCCAGCCACCCTGCTATCCGCTCCTCTCCGCCAGCCACCCTGCTATCCGCTCCTCTCTGGCAGCCACCCTGCTATCCGCTCCTCTCCGTCAGCCACCCTGCTATCCGCTCCTCTCCGTCAGCCACCCTGCTATCCGCTCCTGTCCGCCAGCCACCCTGCTATCCGCTCCTCTGTGTCACCGACTCTGGTATCCGCTCCTCTGCGTCACCCACCCTGCTATCCGCTCTCCTCTCCGCCAGCCACCCTGCTATCCGCTCCTCTCCGCCAGCCACCCTGCTATCCGCTCCTCTCCGCCAGCCACCCTGGTATCCGCTCCTCTCCGTGAACCACCCTGCGATCGCCTCCTCTCCGCCAGACACCCTGCTGTCCGCTCCTCTCCTCCAGCCACCCTGCTGTCCGCTCCTCTCCGCCAGCCACCCTGCTAGCCGCTCCTCTCCGCCAGCCACCCTGCTAGCCGCTCCTCTCCGCCAGCCACCCTGCTATCCGCTCCTCTCCGCCAGCCACCTTGCTATCCGCTCCTCTCCGCCAGCCACCTTGCTATCCGCTACTCTCCGCCAGCCACCTTGCTATCCTCTCCTCTCCGCCAGCCACCCTGCTATCGGCTTCTCTCTGCCAGCCACCCTGCTATCCGCTCCTCTGTGTCACCCACCCTGCTATCCGCTCCTCTCCGCCAGCCACCCTGCTATGCGCTCCTCTCCGCCAGCCACCCTGCTATGCGCTCCTCTCCGCCAGCCACCCTGCTATCCGCTCCTGTCCTCCAGCCACCCTGCTATTCGCTCCTCTCCTCCAGCCACCCTGCTATCCGCTCCTCTCCTTCAGCCACCCTGCTATCCGCTCCTCTCCGCCAGCCACCCTGCTATCCGCTCCTCTCCGCCAGCCACCCTGCTATCCGCTCCTCTCCGCCAGCCACCCTGCTATCCGCTCCTCTCCGCCAGCCACCCTGCTATCCGCTCCTCTCCGCCAGCCACCCTGCTATCCGCTCCTCTCCGCCAGCCACCCTGCTGTCCGCTCCTCTCCGCCAGCCACCCTGCTATCGGCTCCTCTCCGCCAGCCACCCTGCTATCGGCTCCTCTCCGCCAGCCACCGTGCTGTCCGCTCCTCTCCGCCAGCCACCCTGCTGTCCGCTCCTCTCTGCCAGCCACCCTGCTGTCCGCTCCTCTCCGCCAGCCACCCTGCTCTCCGATCCTCTCCTGTAGCCACTCTGCTATCCGCTCCTCTCCGCCAGCCACCCTGCTATCCGCTCCTCTCCGCCAGCCACCCTGCTATCCGCTGCTCTCCGTGAACCACCCTGCGATCGCCTCCTCTCCGCCAGCCACCCTGCTGTCCGCTCCTCTTCTCCAGCCACCCTGCTGTCCGCTCCTCTGTGTCACCCACTCTGCTTTCCGCTCCTCTCCGCCAGCCACCCTGCTATCCGCTCCTCTCCGCCAGCCACCCTGCTAGCCGCTCCTCTCCGCCAGCCACCCTGCTAGCCGCTCCTCTCCGCCAGCCACCCTGCTAGCCGCTCCTCTCCGCCAGCCACCCTGCTAGCCGCTCCTCTCCGCCAGCCACCCTGCTAGCCGCTCCTCTCCGCCAGCCACCCTGCTGTCCTCTCCTCTCCGCCAGCCACCCTGCTATCCGCTCCTCTCCGCCAGCAACCCTGCTATCCGCTCCTCTCCGCCACCCACCCTGCTATCCACTCCTCTGCGTCACCCACCCTGCTATCCGCTCCTCTCCGCCAGCCACCCTGCTATCCGCTCCTCTCCGCCAGCCACCCTGCTGTCCGCTCCTCTCCGCCACCCACCCTGCTGTCCGCTCCTCTCCGCCAGCCACCCTGCTGTCCGCTCCTCTCCGCCAGCCACCCTGCTGTCCGCTCCTCTCCGCCAGCCACCTTGCTATCCGCTCCTCTCCGCCAGCCACCTTGCTATCCGCTCCTCTCCGCCAGCCACCTTGCTATCCGCTTCTCTGTGTTACCCACCCTGCTATCGGCTCCTCTCCGCCAGCCACCCTGCTATCGGCTCCTCTCCGCCAGCCACCCTGCTATCCGCTCCTCTCCGCCACCCACCCTGCTATCCGCTCCTCTGTGTCACCTACCCTGCTATCCGCTCCTCTCCGACAGCCACCCTGCTATCCGCTCCTCTCCGCCAGCCACCCTGGTATCCGCTTCTCTCCGCCAGCAACCATGCTATCCGCTCCTCTCCGCCAGCCACCCTGCTATCCGCTCCTCTGTGTCACCCACCCTGCTATCCGCTCCTCTGCGTCACCCACCCTGCGATGCGCTCCCCTCCGCCAGCCACCCTGCGATGCGCTCCCCTCCGCCAGCCACCCTGCGATCCGCTCCACTCCGCCAGCCACCCTGCTATCCGCTCCTCTCCGCCAGCCACCCTGCTATCCGCTCCTCTCCGCCAGCCACCCTGCTGTCCGCTCCTCTCCGCCAGCCACCCTGCTGTCCGCTCCTCTCCGCCAGCCACCCTGCTGTCCGCTCCTCTCCGCCAGCCACCCTGCTATCCGCTCTTCTCCGTTAGCCACCCTGCTATCTACTCCTCTGCGTCGCCCACTCTGTTATCCACTCCTCTGTGTCACCCACTGTGCTATCCGCTCCCCTCCGCCAGCCACCCTGCTATCCGCTCCTATCCGCCAGCCACCCTGCTATCCGCTCCTCTCCTCCAGCCACCCTGCTGTCCGCTTCTCTTCTCCAGCCACCCTGCTGTCCGCTCCTCTCTTCCAGCCACTCTGCTGTCCGCTCCTCTCCGCCAGCCACCCTTCTATCCTCTCCTCTCTGCCAGCTACCATGCTATCCGCTCCTCTCCTCCAGCCACTCTGCTGACCGCTCCTCTCCGCCAGCCACCCTGCTGTCCGCTTCTCTCCGCCAGCAACCATGCTATCCGCTCCTCTCCGCCAGCCACCCTGCTATCCGCTCCTCTGCGTCACCCACCCTGCTATCCGCTCCTCTCCGCCAGCAACCATGCTATCCGCTCCTCTCCGCCAGCCACCCTGCTATCCGCTTCTCTCCGCCAGCAACCATGCTATCCGCTCCTCTCCGCCAGCCACCCTGCTATCCGCTCCTCTGTGTCACCCACCCTGCTATCCGCTCCTCTGCGTCACCCACCCTGCGATCCGCTCCCCTCCGCCAGCCACCCTGCGATGCGCTCCCCTCCGCCAGCCACCCTGCGATCCGCTCCCCTCCGCCAGCCACCCTGCTATCGGCTCCTCTCCGCCAGCCACCCTGCTATCCGCTCCTCTCCGCCAGCCACCCTGCTGTCCGCTCCTCTCTGCCAGCCACCATGCTATCCGCTCTTCTGTGTCACCCACTCTGCTATCCGCTCTTCTCCGTTAGCCACCCTGCTATCTACTACTCTGTGTCTCCCACTCTGCTATCCGCTCCCCTCCGCCAGCCACCCTGCTATCCGCTCCTCTCTGCCAGCTACCATGCTATCCGCTCCTCTCCTCCACCCACTCTGGTGACCGCTCCTCTCCGCCAGCCACCCTGCTGTCCGCTCCTCTCTTCCAGCCACTCTGCTGTCCGCTCCTCTCTGCCAGCTACCATGCTATCCGCTCCTCTCCTTCAGCCACCCTGCTATCCGCTCCTCTCCGCCAGCCACCCTGCTATCCGCTCCTCTGTGTCACCCACCCTGCTATCCGCTCCTCTCCACCAGCCACCCTGCTATCAGCTCCTCTGTGTCACCCACCCTGCTATCCGCTCCTCTCCTCCAGCTACCCTGCTATCTGGTCCTCTCCTTCAGCCACCCTGCTATCCGCTCCTCTCCGTCAGCCATTGTGCTATCCGCTCCTCTGTGTCACCCACCCTGCTATCCGCTCCTCTCCACCAGCAACCATGCTATCCGCTCCTCTCCGCCAGCCACCCTGGTATCCGCTCCTCTCCGCCAGCCACCCTGCTATCCGCTCCTCTCCTCGAGCCACTCTGCTATCTGCTCCTCTCCGCCAGCCACCCTGCTATCCGCTCCTCTCCGCCAGCGACCCTGGTATCCGCTCCTCTCCGCCAGCCACCGTGCTATCCGCTCCTCTCCTCCAGCCACCCTGCTGTCCGCTCCTCTCCGCCAGCCACCCTGCTATCCGCTCCTCTCCGCCAGCCACCCTGCTATCCGCTCCTCTCCGCCAGCCACCCTGCTATCCGATCCTCTCTGGCAGCCACCCTGCTATCCGCTCCTCTCCGTCAGCCACCCTGCTATCCGCTCCTCTCCGTCAGCCACCCTGCTATCCGCTCCTTTCCGCCAGCCACCCTGCTATCCGCTCCTCTGCGTCACCCACCCTGCTATCCGCTCCTCTCCGCCAGCCACCCTGCTATCCGCTCCTCTCCGCCAGCCACCCTGGTATCCGCTCCTCTCCGTGAACCACCCTGCGATCGCCTCCTCTCCGCCAGCCACCCTGCTGTCCGCTCCTCTCCTCCAGCCACCCTGCTGTCCGCTCCTCTCCGCCAGCCACCCTGCTAGCCGCTCCTCTCCGCCAGCCACCCTGCTAGCCGCTCCTCTCCGCCAGCCACCCTGCTATCCGCTCCTCTCCGCCAGCCACCGTGCTATCCGCTCCTCTCCGCCAGCCACCTTGCTATCCGCTACTCTCCGCCAGCCACCTTGCTATCCTCTCCTCTCCGCCAGCCACCCTGCTATCGGCTCCTCTCCGCCAGCCACCCTGCTATCCGCTCCTCTGTGTCACCCACCCTGCTATCCGCTCCTCTCCGCCAGCCACCCTGCTATGCGCTCCTCTCCGCCAGCCACCCTGCTATCCGCTCCTGTCCTCCAGCCACCCTGCTATTCGCTCCTCTCCTCCAGCCACCCTGCTATCCGCTCCTCTCCTTCAGCCACCCTGCTATCCGCTCCTCTCCGCCAGCCACCCTGCTATCTGCTCCTCTCCGCCAGCCACCCTGCTATCCGCTCCTCTCCGCCAGCCACCCTGCTATCCGCTCCTCTCCGCCAGCCACCCTGCTGTCCGCTCCTCTCCGCCAGCCACCCTGCTTTCGGCTCCTCTCCGCCAGCCACCCTGCTATCGGCTCCTCTCCGCCAGCCACCCTGCTGTCCGCTCCTCTCCGCCAGCCACCCTGCTGTCCGCTCCTCTCCGCCAGCCACCCTGCTGTCCGCTCCTCTCCGCCAGCCACCCTGCTCTCCGCTCCTCTCCTCGAGCCACTCTGCTATCCGCTCCTCTCCGCCAGCCACCCTGCTATCCGCTCCTCTCCGCCAGCCACCCTGCTATCCGCTGCTCTCCGTGAACCACCCTGCGATCGCCTCCTCTCCGCCAGCCACCCTGCTGTCCGCTCCTCTTCTCCAGCCACCCTACTGTCCGCTCCTCTGTGTCACCCACTCTGCTATCCGCTCCTCTCCGCCAGCCACCCTGCTATCCGCTCCTCTCCGCCAGCCACCCTGCTATCCGCTCCTCTCCGCCAGCCACCCTGCTAGCCGCTCCTCTCCGCCAGCCACCCTGCTAGCCGCTCCTCTCCGCCAGCCACCCTGCTAGCCGCTCCTCTCCGCCAGCCACCCTGCTAGCCGCTCCTCTCCGCCAGCCACCCTGCTAGCCGCTCCTCTCCGCCAGCCACCCTGCTATCCGTTCCTCTCCGCCAGCAACCCTGCTATCCACTCCTCTCCGCCAGCAACCCTGCTATCCGCTCCTCTCCGCCACCCACCCTGCTATCGGCTCCTCTGCGTCACCCACCCTGCTATCCGCTCCTCTGCGTCACCCACCCTGCTATCCGCTCCTCTCCGAAAGCCACCCTGCTATCCACTCCTCTCCGAAAGCCACCCTGCTGTCCGCTCGTCTCCGTCAGCCACCCTGCAGTCCGCTCTTCTCCGCCAGCCACCCTCCTATCCGCTCCTCTCCGCCAGCCAGCCTGCTATCCGCTCCTCTGCGTCAGCCTCCCTGCTATCCGCTCTTCTCTGCCAGCCACCCTGCTATCCGCTCCTCTCCGTCAGCCACCCTGCTATCCGCTCCTCTCCGCCAGCCACCCTCCTATCCGCTCCTATCCGCCAGCCCCCTTGCTATCCGCTCCTCCCTGCCAGGCACCCCCCTATCTGCACCTCTCCGCCAGCCACCCTGCTATCGGCTCCTCTGCGTCATCCGCCCTACTGTCTGCACCTCTCCGCCAGCCACTCTGCTATCTGCACCTCTCCGCCAGCCACTCAGCTATCCGTTCCTCTGCGTCAGCCACTCTGCTATCCGCTCCTCTGCGTCAGCCACCCTGCTATCCGCTCCACTCCGAAAGCCACCCTCCTATCCGCTCCTCTCCGCCAGCCATCCTGCTATCCGCTCCTCTCCGCCAGCCATCCTGCTATCCGCTCCTCTCCGCCAGCCACCCTGCTATCCGCTCCTCACCGTGTGCCGCTCTGCTATCCGCTCCTCTCCGCCAACCACTCTGCTATCCGCTGCTCTCCGCCAGCCCCCCTGCTATCCGGTCCTCTGCGTCAGCCACCCTGCTATCCGGTCCTCTGCGTCAGCCACCCTGCTATCCGCTCCTCTGCGTCAGCCACCCTGCTATCCGCTCCTCTCCGCCAGCCACCCTGCTATCCGCTCCTCTCCGCCAGCCACCCTGCTATCCGCTCCTCTGCGTCAGCCACCCTGCTATCCGCTCCTCTCCGCCAGCCACCCTGCTATCCGCTCCTCTCCGCCAGCCACCCTGCTATCCGTCCGTCTCCGCCAGCCACCCTGCTATCCACCCCTCTCCGCCAGCCACCCTGCTATCCGCTCCTCTCCGCCAGCCACCCTGCTATCCGCTCCTCTCCGCCAGCCACACTGCTATCCGTCCGTCTCCGCCAGCCACCCTGCTATCCGCTCCTCTCCGCCAGCCACCCTGCTATCCGCTCCTCTGTGTCAGCCACCCTGCTATCCGCTCCTCTCCGCCAGCCACCCTGCTATCCGCTCCTCTCCGCCAGCCACCCTGCTATCCGCTCCTCTCCGCCAGCCACCCTGCTATCCGCTCCTCTGCGTCAGCCACCCTGCTATCCGCTCCTCTCCGCAAGCCACCCTGCTATCCGCTCCTCTCCGCCAGCCACCCTGAGATCCGTCCGTCTCCGCCAGCCACCCTGCTATCCCCCCCTCTCCGCCAGCCACCCTGCTATCCGCTCCTCTCCGCCAGCCACCCTGCTATCCGCTCCTCTCCGCCAGCCACCCTGCTATCCGTCCGTCTCCGCCAGCCACCCTGCTATCCGCTCCTCTCCGCCAGCCACCCTGCTATCCGCTCCTCTGTGTCAGCCACCCTGCTATCCGCTCCTCTCCGCCAGCCACCCTGCTATCTGCACCTCTCCGCCAGCCACTCTGCTATCCGCTCCTCTCCGCCAGCCACTCTGCTATCCGCTCCTCTCCGCCAGCCACCCTGCTATCCGCTCCTCTCCGCCAGCCACCCTGCTATCCGCTCCTCTCCGCCAGCCACCCTGCTATCCGTCCCTCTCCGCCAGCCACCCTGCTATCCGTCCCTCTCCGCCAGCCACCCTGCTATCCGTCCCTCTCCGCCAGCCACCCTGCTATCCGTCCCTCTCCGCCAGCCACCCTGCTATCCGCTCCTCTCCGCCAGCCACCCTGCTATCCGTCCCTCTCCGCCAGCCACCCTGCTATCCGTCCCTCTCCGCCAGCCACCCTGCTATCCGCCCCTCTCCGCCAGCCACCCTGCTATGCGCTCCTCTCCGCCAGCCACCCTGCTATCCGCTCCTCTCCGCCAGCCACCCTGCTATCCGCTCCTCTCCGCCAGCCACCCTGCTATCCGCTCCTCTGCGTCAGCCACCCTGCTATCCGCTCCTCTCCGCCAGCCACCCTGCTATCCGTCCCTCTCCGCCAGCCACCCTGCTATCCGTCCCTCTCCGCCAGCCACCCTGCTATCCGCTCCTCTCCGCCAGGCACCCTGCTATCCTCTCCTCTGAGTCAGGCACCCTGCTATCCGCTCCTCTGCGTCATCCACTCTGCTATCCGCTCCTCTGCGTCAGCCACCCTGCTATCCGCTCCACTCCGCCCGCCACCCTGCTATCCGCTCCTCTCCGCCCGCCACCCTGCTATCCGCTCCTCTCCGCCAGCCACCCTGCTATCCGCTCCTCTCCGCCAGCCACCCTGCTATCTGCTCCTCTCCGTCAGCCAGTCTGCTATCCGCTCCTCTCCACCAGCCACCCTGCTATCCTCTCCTCTGAGTCAGGCACACTGCTATCTGCACCTCTCCGCCAGCCACTCAGCTATCCGCTCCTCTGCGTCATCCACTCTGCTATCCGCTCCTCTGCGTAAGCGACTCTGATATCCGCTCCTCTCCGCCAGCCACCCTCCTATCCGCTCCTCTCCGCCCGCCACCCTGCTATCCGCTCCTCTCCGCCAGCCACCCTGCTATCCGCTCCTCTCCGCCAACCACCCTGCTATCTGCTCCTCTCCGTCAGCCAGTCTGCTATCCGCTCCTCTCCGCCAGCCACTCTCATATCCGCTCCTCTCCGCCCGCCACCCTGCTATCCGCTCCTCTCCTCCAGACACTCTGCTATCCGCTCCTCTCCTCCAGCCACCCTGCTATCCGCTCTTCTGTGTCACCCACTCTGCTATCCGCTCCTCTCCTCCAGCAACCCTTCAATCCGCTAACTCTCCGCCAGCCACCCTACTGTCTGCACCTCTCCGCCTGCCACCCTACTATCCGCTCCTCACCGCGTGCCGCTCTGCTATCCGCTCCTCTGCGTCAGCCACTCTGCTATCCGCTCCTCTGCGTCAGCCACCCTGCTATCCGCTCCTCTCTGCCAGCCACCCTGCTATCCGCTCCTCTCCGCCAGCCACCCTGCTATCCGCACCTCTCCGCCAGCCACCCTGCTATCCGCTCCTCTCCGCCAGCCACCCTGCTATCCGCTCCTCTCCGCCAGCCACCCTGCTATCCGCTCCTCTCCGCCAGCCACCCTGCTATCCGCACCTCTCCGCCAGCCACCCTGCTATCCGCTCCTCTCCGCCAGCCACCCTGCTATCCGCTCCTCTGCGTCAGCCACCCTGCTATCCGCACCTCTCCGCCAGCCACCCTGCTATCCGCACCTCTCCGCCAGTCACCCTGCTATCCGCTCCTCTCCGCCAGCCACCCTGCTATCCGCTCCTCTCCGCCAGCCACCCTGCTATGCGCTCCTCTCCGCCAGCCACCCTGCTATCCGCTCCTGTCCTCCAGCCACCCTGCTATTCGCTCCTCTCCTCCAGCCACCCTGCTATCCGCTCCTCTCCCTCAGCCACCCTGCTATCCGCTCCTCTCCGCCAGCCACCCTGCTATCTGCTCCTCTCCGCCAGCCACCCTGCTATCCGCTCCTCTCCGCCAGCCACCCTGCTATCCGCTCCTCTCCGCCAGCCACCCTGCTGTCCGCTCCTCTCCGCCAGCCACCCTGCTTTCGGCTCCTCTCCGCCAGCCACCCTGCTATCGGCTCCTCTCCGCCAGCCACCCTGCTGTCCGCTCCTCTCCGCCAGCCACCCTGCTGTCCGCTCCTCTCCGCCAGCCACCCTGCTGTCCGCTCCTCTCCGCCAGCCACCCTGCTCTCCGCTCCTCTCCTCGAGCCACTCTGCTATCCGCTCCTCTCCGCCAGCCACCCTGCTATCCGCTCCTCTCCGCCAGCCACCCTGCTATCCGCTGCTCTCCGTGAACCACCCTGCGATCGCCTCCTCTCCGCCAGCCACCCTGCTGTCCGCTCCTCTTCTCCAGCCACCCTGCTGTCCGCTCCTCTGTGTCACCCACTCTGCTATCCGCTCCTCTCCGCCAGCCACCCTGCTATCCGCTCCTCTCCGCCAGCCACCCTGCTATCCGCTCCTCTCCGCCAGCCACCCTGCTAGCCGCTCCTCTCCGCCAGCCACCCTGCTAGCCGCTCCTCTCCGCCAGCCACCCTGCTAGCCGCTCCTCTCCGCCAGCCACCCTGCTAGCCGCTCCTCTCCGCCAGCCACCCTGCTAGCCGCTCCTCTCCGCCAGCCACCCTGCTATCCGCTCCTCTCCGCCAGCAACCCTGCTATCCGCTCCTCTCCGCCAGCAACCCTGCTATCCGCTCCTCTCCGCCACCCACCCTGCTATCGGCTCCTCTGCGTCACCCACCCTGCTATCCGCTCCTCTGCGTCACCCACCCTGCTATCCGCTCCTCTCCGAAAGCCACCCTGCTATCCACTCCTCTCCGAAAGCCACCCTGCTGTCCGCTCGTCTCCGTCAGCCACCCTGCAGTCCGCTCTTCTCCGCCAGCCACCCTCCTATCCGCTCCTCTCCGCCAGCCAGCCTGCTATCCGCTCCTCTGCGTCAGCCTCCCTGCTATCCGCTCGTCTCTGACAGCCACCCTGCTATCCGCTCCTCTCCGTCAGCCTCCCTGCTATCCGCTCCTCTCCGCCAGCCACCCTCCTATCCGCTCCTCTCCGCCAGCCACCCTGCTATCCGCTCCTCCCTGCCAGGCACCCCCCTATCTGCACCTCTCCGCCAGCCACCCTGCTATCGGCTCCTCTGCGTCATCCGCCCTACTGTCTGCACCTCTCCGCCAGCCACTCTGCTATCTGCACCTCTCCGCCAGCCACTCAGCTATCCGTTCCTCTGCGTCAGCCACTCTGCTATCCGCTCCTCTGCGTCAGCCACCCTGCTATCCGCTCCACTCCGAAAGCCACCCTCCTATCCGCTCCTCTCCGCCAGCCATCCTGCTATCCGCTCCTCTCCGCCAGCCATCCTGCTATCCGCTCCTCTCCGCCAGCCACCCTGCTATCCGCTCCTCACCGTGTGCCGCTCTGCTATCCGCTCCTCTCCGCCAACCACTCTGCTATCCGCTGCTCTCCGCCAGCCCCCCTGCTATCCGGTCCTCTGCGTCAGCCACCCTGCTATCCGGTCCTCTGCGTCAGCCACCCTGCTATCCGCTCCTCTGCGTCAGCCACCCTGCTATCCGCTCCTCTCCGCCAGCCACCCTGCTATCCGCTCCTCTCCGCCAGCCACCCTGCTATCCGCTCCTCTCCGCCAGCCACCCTGCTATCCGCTCCTCTGCGTCAGCCACCCTGCTATCCGCTCCTCTCCGCCAGCCACCCTGCTATCCGCTCCTCTCCGCCAGCCACCCTGCTATCCGTCCGTCTCCGCCAGCCACCCTGCTATCCACCCCTCTCCGCCAGCCACCCTGCTATCCGCTCCTCTCCGCCAGCCACCCTGCTATCCGCTCCTCTCCGCCAGCCACACTGCTATCCGTCCGTCTCCGCCAGCCACCCTGCTATCCGCTCCTCTCCGCCAGCCACCCTGCTATCCGCTCCTCTGTGTCAGCCACCCTGCTATCCGCTCCTCTCCGCCAGCCACCCTGCTATCCGCTCCTCTCCGCCAGCCACCCTGCTATCCGCTCCTCTCCGCCAGCCACCCTGCTATCCGCTCCTCTGCGTCAGCCACCCTGCTATCCGCTCCTCTCCGCAAGCCACCCTGCTATCCGCTCCTCTCCGCCAGCCACCCTGCTATCCGTCCGTCTCCGCCAGCCACCCTGCTATCCCCCCCTCTCCGCCAGCCACCCTGCTATCCGCTCCTCTCCGCCAGCCACCCTGCTATCCGCTCCTCTCCGCCAGCCACCCTGCTATCCGCTCCTCTCCGCCAGCCACCCTGCTATCCGCTCCTCTCCGCCAGCCACCCTGCTATCCGCTCCTCTGTGTCAGCCACCCTGCTATCCGCTCCTCTCCGCCAGCCACCCTGCTATCTGCACCTCTCCGCCAGCCACTCTGCTATCCGCTCCTCTCCGCCAGCCACTCTGCTATCCGCTCCTCTCCGCCAGCCACCCTGCTATCCGCTCCTCTCCGCCAGCCACCCTGCTATCCGCTCCTCTCCGCCAGCCACCCTGCTATCCGCCCCTCTCCGCCAGCCACCCTGCTATCCGTCCCTCTCCGCCAGCCACCCTGCTATCCGTCCCTCTCCGCCAGCCACCCTGCTATCCGTCCCTCTCCGCCAGCCACCCTGCTATCCGCCCCTCTCCGCCAGCCACCCTGCTATCCGCCCCTCTCCGCCAGCCACCCTGCTATCCGTCCCTCTCCGCCAGCCACCCTGCTATCCGCTCCTCTCCGCCAGCCACCCTGCTATCCGCTCCTCTCCGCCAGCCACCCAGCTATCCGTCCCTCTCCGCCAGCCACCCTGCTATCCGTCCCTCTCCGCCAGCCACCCTGCTATCCGCTCCTCTCCGCCAGCCACCCTGCTATCCGCTCCTCTCCGCCAGCCACCCTGCTGTCCGCTCCTCTCCGCCAACCACCCTGCTGTCCGCTCCTCTCCGCCAGCCACCCTGCTGTCCGCTCCTCTCCGCCAGCCACCCTGCTGTCCGCTCCTCTCCGCCAGCCACCCTGCTGTCCGCTCCTCTCCGCCAGCCACCCTGCTATCCGCTTCTCTGTGTTACCCACCCTGCTATCGGCTCCTCTCCGCCAGCCACCCTGCTATCGGCTCCTCTCCGCCAGCCACCCTGCTATCCGCTCCTCTCCGCCACCCACCCTGCTATCCGCTCCTCTGTGTCACCTACCCTGCTATCCGCTCCTCTCCGCAAGCCACCCTGCTATCCGCTCCTCTCCGCCAGCCACCCTGGTATCCGCTTCTCTCCGCCAGCAACCATGCTATCCGCTCCTCTCCGCCAGCCACCCTGCTATCCGCTCCTCTGTGTCACCCACCCTGCTATCCGCTCCTCTGCGTCACCCACCCTGCGATCCACTCCCCTCCGCCAGCCACCCTGCGATGCGCTCCCCTCCGCCAGCCACCCTGCGATGCGCTCCCCTCCGCCAGCCACCCTGCGATGCGCTCCACTCCGCCAGCCACCCTGCTATCCGCTCCCCTCCGCCAGCCACCCTGCTATCCGCTCCTCTCCTCCAGCCACTCTGCTGACCGCTCCTCTCCGCCAGCCACCCTGCTATCCGCTCCTATCCGCCAGCCACCCTGCTGTCCGCTCCTCTCCGCCAGCCACCCTGCTGTCCGGTTCTCTTCTCCAGCCATCCTGCTGTCCGCTCCTCTCTTCCAGCCACTCTGCTGTCCGCTCCTCTCCGCCAGCCACCCTTCTATCCGCTCCTCTCTGCCAGCTACCATGCTATCCGCTCCTCTCCTCCAGCCACCCTGCTATCCGTTCCTCTGTGTCACCCACCCTGCTATCCGCTCCTCTCCGCCAGCAACCATGCTATCCGCTCCTCTCCGCCAGCCACCCTGCTATCCGCTTCTCTCCGCCAGCAACCATGCTATCCGCTCCTCTCCGCCAGCCACCCTGCTATCCGCTCCTCTGTGTCACCCACCCTGCTATCCGCCCTCTGCGTCACCCACCCTGCGATCCGCTCCCCTCCGCCAGTCACCCTGCGATGCGCTCCCCTCCGCCAGCCAACCTGCTATCCGCTCCCCTCCGCCAGCCACCCTGCGATCCGCTCCCCTCCGCCAGCCAACCTGCTATCCGCTCCTCTCCGCCAGCCACCCTGCTATCCGCTCCTCTCCGCCAGCTACCATGCTATCCGCTCCTCTCCTCCAGCCACTCTGCTGACCGCTCCTCTCCGCCAGCCACCCTGCTATCCGCTCCTCTGTGTCACCCACGCTGCTATCTGCTCCTCTCCGCCAGCCACCCTGCTGTCCGCTTCTCTCCTCCAGCCACCCTGCTGTCCGCTCCTCTCTTCCAGCCACTCTGCTGTCCGCTCCTCTCTGCCAGCTACCATGCTATCCGCTCCTCTCCTCCAGCCACTCTGCTGACCGCTCCTCTCCGCCAGCCACCCTGCTATCCGTTCCTCTGTGTCACCCACCCTGCTATCCGCTCCTCTGTGTCACCCACCCTGCTATCCGCTCCTCTCCGCCAGCAACTATGCTGTCCGCTCCTCTCCTCCAGCCACCCTGCTGTCCGCTCCTCTGTGTCACCCACTCTGCTATCCGCTCCTCTCCGCCAGCCACCCTGCTATCCGCTCCTCTCCGCCAGCCACCCTGCTATCCGCTCCTCTCCGCCAGCCACCCTGCTATCCGCTCCTCTCCGCCAGCCACCCTGCTATCCGCTCCTCTCCGCCAGCCACCCTGCTAGCCGCTCCTCTCCGCCAGCCACCCTGCTAGCCGCTCCTCTCCGTCAGCCACCCTGCTAACCGCTCCTCTCCGCCAGCAACCCTGCTATCTGCTCCTCTCCGCCAGCAACCATGCTATCCGCTCCTCTCCGCCCGCCACCCTGCTATCCGCTCCTCTGTGTCACCCACCCTGCTATCCGCTACTCGCCGCCAGCCACCCTGCTATCCGCTCCTCTGTGTCACCCACCCTGCTATCCGCTCCTCTCCGCCAGCCACACTGATATCCGCTCCTCTCCGCCAGCCACACTGATATCCGCCACCCTGCTATCCGCTCCTCTCCGCCAGCCACCCTGCTATCCGCTCCTCTCCGCCAGCCACCCTGCTATCCGCTCCTCTCCGCCAGCCACCCTGCTAGCCGCTCCTCTCCGCCAGCCACCCTGCTAGCCGCTCCTCTCCGCCAGCCACCCTGCTAGCCGCTCCTCTCCGACAGCCACCCTGCTATCCGCTCCTCTCCGCCACCCACCCTGCTAACCGCTCCTCTCCGCCCGCCACCCTGCTATCCGCTACTCTGTGTCACCCACCCTGCTATCCGCTCCTCTGTGTCACCCACCCTGCTATCCGCTCCTCTCCGCCAGCCACCCTGCTATCCACTCCTCTGTGTCGCCCACCCTGCTATACGCTACTCGCCGCCAGCCACCCTGCTATCCGCTCCTCTCCGCCAGCCACCCTGCTATCCGCTCCTCTCCGCCAGCCACCCTTCTATCCGCTCCTCTCCTCCAGCCACCCTGCTATCTGGTCCTCTCCTTCAGCCACCCTGCTGTCCACTCCTCTCCGCCAGCCACCCTGCTATCCGCTCCTCTGTGTCACCCACCCTGCTATCCGCTCCTCTGTGTCACCCAACCTGCTATCCGCTCCTCTCCGCCAGCAACCCTTCAATCCGCTCCTCTCCGCCAGCCACCTTGCTATCCGCTCCTCTCCGCCAGCCACCTTGCTATCCGCTCCTCTCCGCCATCCACCTTGCTATCCGCTCCTCTCCGCCAGCCACCTTGCTATCCGCTCCTCTCCGCCAGCCACCCTGCTATCCACTCCTCTCCGCCAGCCACCCTGCTATCCGCTCCTCTGTGTCACCCACCCTGCTATCCGCTCCTCTGTGTCACCCAACCTGCTATCCGCTCCTCTCCGCCAGCAACCCTTCAATCCGCTCCTCTCCGCCAGCCACCTTGCTATCCTCTCCTCTCCGCCAGCCACCCTGCTATCCGCTCCTCTCCGCCAGCCACCCTGCTATCCGCTCCTCTCCGCCAGCCACCCTGCTATCCGCTCCTCTCCGCTAGCCACCCTGCTATCCGCTCCTCTCCGCCAGCCACCCTGCTATCCGCTCCTCTCCGCCAGCCACCCTGCTCCGTTACTCTCCGCCAGCCACCCTGCTGTCCGCTCCTCTCCGCCAGCCACCCTGCTATCCGCTCCTCTCCGCTAGCCACCCTGCTATCCGCTCCTCTCCGCCAGCCACCCTGCTGTCCGCTCCTCTCCGCCAGCCACCCTGCTCCGTTACTCTCTGCCAGCCACCCTGCTATCCGCTCCTCTCCGCCAGCCACCCTGCTATTCGCTCCTCTCCGTCACCCACTCTGCATTCCGCTCCTCTCCGCCAGCCACCCTGCTATCCGCTCCTCTCCGTGAGCCACACTGCGATCGCCTCCTCTCCGCCAGCCACCCTGCGATCGCCTCCTGTCCGCCAGCCACCCTGCTGTCCGCTCCTCTGTGTCACCCACTCTGCTATCCGCTCCTCTCCTCCAGACACTCTGCTATCCGCTCCTCTCCTCCAGACACTCTGCTATCCGCTCCTCTCCTCCAGCCACCCTGCTATCCGCTCCTCTCCGCCAGCCACCCTGCTATCCGCTCCTCTGCGTCAGCCACTCTGCTATCCGCTCGTCTCCGCCAGCCATCTTGCTGTCCGCTCCTCTCCGCCAGCCACCCTGCTGTCCGCTCCTCTCCGCCAGCCACCCTGCTATCCGCTCCTCTGTGTCACCCACCCTGCTATCCGCTCCTCTCCGCCAGCAACCATGCTATCCGCTCCTCTCCGCCAGCCACCCTGCTATCCGCTCCTCTGTGTCACCCACCCTGCTATCCGCTCCTCTCCGCCAGCCACACTGATATCCGCTCTTCTCCGCCAGCCACCCTGCTATCCGCTCCTCTCCTCCAGCCACCCTGCTATCTGGTCCTCTCCATCAGGCACCCTGCTGTCCACTCCTCTCCGCCAGCCACCCTGCTATCCGCTCCTCTGTGTCACCCACCCTGCTATCTGCTCCTCTGTGTCACCCACCCTGCTATCCGCTCCTCTCCGCCAGCAACCCTTCAATCCGCTCCTCTCCGCCAGCAACCCTTCAATCCGCTCCTCTCCGACAGCAACCATGCTATCCGCTGTTCTCCGCCAGCCACCCTGCTATCCGCTCCTCTCCGCCAGCCACCCTGCTATCCGCTCCTCTCCGCCAGCCACCTTGCTATCCGCTCCTCTCCGCCAGCCACCTTGCTATCCGCTCCTCTCCGCCAGCCACCTTGCTATCCGCTCCTCTCCGCCAGCCACCTTGCTATCCGCTACTCTCCGCCAGCCACCTTGCTATCCTCTCCTCTCCGCCAGCCACCCTGCTATCCGCTCCTCTCCGCCAGCCACCCTGCTATCGGCTCCTCTCCGCCAGCCACCCTGCTATCGGCTCCTCTCCGCCAGCCACCCTGCTATCCGCTCCTCTACGCCAGCCACCCTGCTATCCGCTCCTCTCCGCCAGCCACCCTCCTATCCGCTCCTCTCCGCCAGCCACCCTGCTATCCGCTCCTCTCCGCCAGCCACCCTGCTATCCGCTCCTCTCCGCCAGCCACCCTGCTATCCGCTCCTCTCCGCCAGCCACCCTCCTATCCGCTCCTCTCCGCCAGCCACCCTGCTATCCGCTCCTCTCCGCCAGCCACCTTGCTATCCGCTACTCTCCGCCAGCCACCTTGCTATCCTCTCCTCTCCGCCAGCCACCCTGCTATCCGCTCCTCTGAGTCACCCACCCTGCTATCGGCTCCTCTGTGCCATCCACCCTGCTATCCGCTCCTCTCCGCCAGCCACCCTGCTGTCCGCTCCTCTCCGCCAGCCACCCTGCTATCCGCTCCTCTCCGCCAGCCACCCTGCTATCGGCTCCTCTCCGCCAGCCACCCTGCTATCCGCTCCTCTGTGTCACCCACCCTGCTATCCGCTCCTCTCCGTCAGCCACCCTGCTATGCGCTCCTCTCCGCCAGCCACCCTGCTATCCGCTCCTGTCCTCCAGCCACCCTGCTATCCGCTCCTCTCCTCCAGCCACCCTGCTATCCGCTCCTCTCCTTCAGCCACCCTGCTATCCGCTCCTCTCCGCCAGCCACCCTGCTATCCGCTCCTCTCCGCCAGCCACCCTGCTATCCGCTCCTCTGTGCCACCCACCCTGCTATCCGCTCCTCTCCGCCAGCCACCCTGCTGTCCGCTCCTCTCCGCCAGCCACCCTGCTGTCCGCTCCTCTCCGCCAGCCACCCTGCTGTCCGCTCCTCTCCGCCAGCCACCCTGCTATCGGCTCCTCTCCGCCAGCCACCCTGCTGTCCGCTCCTCTCCGCCAGCCACCCAGCTGTCCGCTCCTCTGCGTCAGCCACCCTGCTGTCCGCTCCTCTCCGCCAGACACCCTGCTCTCCGCTCCTCTCCGCCATCGACCCTGGTATCCGCTGCTCTCCGTGAACCACCCTGCGATCGCCTCCTCTCCGCCAGCCACCCTGCTGTCCGCTCCTCTCCTCCAGCCACCCTGCTGTCCGCTCCTCTGTGTCACCCACTCTGCTATCCGCTCCTCTCCGCCAGCCACCCTGCTATCCGCTCCTCTCCGCCAGCCACCCTGCTATCCGCTCCTCTCCGCCAGCCACCCTGCTAGCCGCTCCTCTCCGCCAGCCACCCTGCTAGCCGCTCCTCTCCGTCAGCCACCCTGCTAACCGCTCCTCTCCGCCAGCCACCCTGCTATCCGCTCCTCTCCGCCAGCCACCCTGCTATCCGCTCCTCTCCGCCAGCAACCATGCTATCCGCTCCTCTCCGCCCGCCACCCTGCTATCCGCTCCTCTGTGTCACCCACCCTGCTATCCGCTCCTCTCCGCCAGCCACCCTGCTATCCGCTCCTCTCCGCCAGCCACCCTGCTATCCGCTCCTCTGCGTCACCCACCCTGCTATCCGCTCCTCTGCGTCACCCACCCTGCTATCCGCTCCCCTCCGCCAGCCACCCTGCTATCCGCTCCTCTTCTCCAGCAACCCTTCAATCCGCTAACTCTCCGCCAGCCACCCTGCTATCCGCTCCTCTCCTCCAGCCACTCTGCTGTCCGCTCCTCTCCGCCAGCCACCCTGCTGTCCGCTCCTCTCCGTGAGCCACCCTGCGATCGCCTCCTCTCCGCCAGCCACCCTGCTGTCCGCTTCTCTCCTCCAGCCACCCTGCTGTCCGCTCCTCTTCTCCAGCCACTCTGCTGTCCGCTCCTCTCCGCCAGCCACCCTGCTATCCGCTCCTCTGCGTCACCCACCCTGCTATCCGCTCCTCTGCGTCACCCACCCTGCTATCCGCTCCTCTCCTCCAGCAACTCTTCAATCCGCTAACTCTCCGTCAGCCACCCTGCTATCCGCTCCTCTTCTCCAGCCACTCTGCTGTCCGCTCCTCTCCGCCAGCCACCCTGCTGTCCGCTCCTCTCCGCCAGCCACCCTGCTATCCGCTCCTCTCAGTGAGCCACCCTGCGATCGCCTCCTCTCCGCCAGCCACCCTGCTGTCCGCTTCTCTCCTCCAGCCACCCTGCTATCCGCTCCTCTTCTCCAGCCACTCTGCTGTCAGCTCCTCGCCGCCAGCCACCCTCCTGTCCGCTCCTCGCCGCCAGCCACCCTGCTGTCTGCTCCTCGCCGCCAGCCACCCTGCTGTCCGCTCCTCGCCGCCAGCCACCCTGCTGTCCGCTCCTCTGTGTCACCCAGCCTGCTATCCGCTCCTCTCCTCCAGTTACCCTGCTATCCGCTCCTCTCCTCCAGCTAACCTGCTATCCGCTCCTCTCCTTCAGCCACCCTGCTATCCGCTCCTCTCCACCAGCAACCATGCTATCCGCTCCTCTCCGCCAGCAACCATGCTATCCGCTCCTCTCCGCCAGCCACCCTGCTATCCGCTCCTCTCCGCCAGCCACCCTGCTATCCGCTCCTCTCCGCCAGCCACCCTTGAATCCGCTCCTCTCCGCCAGCCACCCTGCTATCCGCTCCTCTCCTCGAGCCACTCTGCTATCCGCTCCTCTCCGCCAGCCACCCTGCTATCCGCTCCTCTCCGCCAGCCACCCTGCTATCCGCTCCTCTCCGCCAGCGACCCTGGTATCCGCTCCTCTCCGCCAGCCACCCTGCTATCCGCTGCTCTCCGTGAACCACCCTGCGATCGCCTCCTCTCCGCCAGCCACCCTGCTGTCCGCTCCTCTCCTCCAGCCACCCTGCTATCCGCTCCTCTCCGCCAGCCACCCTGCTATCCGCTCCTCTCCGCCAGCCACCCTGCTATCCGCTCCTCTCCGCCAGACACCGTGCTGTCCGCTCCTCTCCGCCAGACACCCTGCTGTCCGCTCCTCTCCGCCAGCCACCCTGCTTTCCGCTCCTCTCCGCCACCCACCCTGCTGTCCGCTCCTCTCCGCCATCCACCCTGCTGTCCGCTCCTCTGTGTCACCCACCCTGATATCCGCTCCTCTCCGTCAGCCACCCTGCTATCCGCTCCTCTGTGTCACCCACCCTGCTATCCGCTCCTCTGTGTCACCCACCCTGCTATCCGCTCCTCTCCGCCAGCCACCCTGCTATCCGCTCCTCTGTGTCAACCACCCTGCTATCCGCTCCTCTCCGCCAGCCACCCTGCTATCCGCTCCTCTCCGCCAGCCACCCTGGTATCCGCTCCTCTCCGCCAGCCACCCTTTTATCCGCTCCTCCCCGCCAGCCACCCTGCTATCCGCTCCTCTGTGTCAACCACCCTGCTATCCGCTCCTCTCTGCCAGCCACCCTGCTATCCGCTCCTCTCCGCCAGCCACCCTGGTATCCGCTCCTCTCCGCCAGCCACCCTTTTATCCGCTCCTCCCCGCCAGCCACCCTGCTATCCGCTCCTCTCCTCCAGCCACTCTGCTGTCCGCTCCTCTCCGCCAGCCACCCTGCTGTCCGCTCCTCTCCGCCAGCCACCCTGCTATCCGCTCCTCTCCGCCAGCCACCCTGCTATCCGCTCCTCTCCGCCAGCCACCCTGCTATCCGCTCCTCTCCGTGAGCCACCCTGCGATCGCCTCCTCTCCACCAGCCACCCTGCTGTCCGCTTCTCTCCTCCAGCCACCCTGCTGTCCGCTCCTCTCCTCCAGCCACCCTGCTGTCCGCTCCTCTCCGCCAGCCACCCTTCTATCCGCTCCTCTCCGCCAGCTACCATGCTATCCTCTCCTCTCCTCCAGCCACTCTGCTGTCCGCTCCTCGCCGCCAGCCACCCTGCTGTCCGCTCCTCGCCGCCAGCCACCCTGCTGTCCGCTCCTCTCCGCCATTCACCCTGCTGTCCGCTCCTCTGCTTCACCCACCCTGCTATCCGCTCAGGCATTACATATCAATTTGGGCCCTAGACTTCGTATGCACATAGGCCCCGATTCAGAAGAGCACATATACTCATGCATAACTTCTAACACAGGCTTGAGTCCCATTGAAATCATGTGCTTACCTATTTTGCTGAATCAGGGCCTTGGTTCCCAGAATACACAGCAAAACTTCTTGAACCGCTTTAGATTCTGATCCCGTGAGCACTCTCACCTCCCATAGGCTTTAATGGAAGATGAGGATACACAGAATTTTGCAGAAGACACTCAGCACCGTGCAGGATTGGGACTCTTACCTTGTACAGGTTCTTTCATACAAACTATGTCCCCCAGGATGTTTCATGGAGTTAAATGATCAATGCCAGGCAGGGAGAGAGAAGTTAAAGGGGTGGAGATAAGGGAGAATGGAAATGAGAGTCAAGAGTCAATGGGGTAGGAATTCAGCATGGCTGGAAGAAACACATGGGCAGTACAAGCAGCAGAGGATGTGAATGGCCAGAGAGGAGGATCCGCTCAAGTGGACTACCGGGAAAGGCTTGGGGGAACCAAGAAGCCTGGAAGCAATGTTTAGTTCAATTTCCAGCCTACAGCTTCTCTCTAGGCCTGAATCAAAGCTGCCTCAGTGTATGGTGATGCTCATAGGGCTGCCTGTGGTGCACAGACACAGGAAGTGCCCCTCACCAGGGAAACAAGCACTATCAAGACGTCACCATGTGGGTTCCTGGCATCCCAAGGGGGGCTGCAAACACTCTCCAAGGTTCAAGTTTCACTGCTTAGAAGCTGGTGAAATGACTCAGCAGGAGGAGAGACGTGCACTGTCAAAGTCTGCTCCTCCTCAACGGACAATGGAAAGTATAAGCAGAAAACAAGAAAACTCCCCAGATTGGGATTCAGCCCAGTCCCTTGAGCCTGGGTGCGGAGCCTGACCTTCCTAAAAGGATTCTGCCCCCTTTGCCTCCTAAGCAACTAATTTACAGCTCTCCCCCTGAGTACCACTGCATGAGGAAGCCAAGAGCTAAGCTGAAGTTAACACCTTGTTTACCAGGGACCAGGAAGTGACCCTCCCCTCTGTAACATTTCCTTCCTACCTTTCACCCCACAATAATGCTAAGTGTAATGGGCTCAGGAAGGAATTCCTCCCCCCACGCCCATGTATTCTGTATTTTTTTTTTTTTGGAGGGGAGGGATCACCTTCCTCTAAAGCTTCAGCAGCAATGTCCATAGCTAGAGGTGGGATAGTGGACAGGGTGGGCCAGGACTCTGAGGTGACTGTGATGTTGCACTCCATATGATTTTATGAAAATATGCTAATGAGTGTGAATATAATGTAGCTGGAATATGCTTCATGTAAAAGGTCTCTTGTAAGTATCATTACAAAGCTTATAATCTACTGAGTGTGGTCATCCAGTTTGTATAAATGTATCATTCTTGTATCTGAAACTAGAAATATGAAACATAACTCTGAGGTCCTATTGTAAGTATGCAAAGTGTGGGCCATTAATGGTGTTTTGGAATCTGATGGCTCCCATCAACTAGAACAATTGGTTGTAAATAGCTCTGCTTACTTGCAAGCCTTCCTGTGAGTCAGGCCAGGAACAATGAAGGCTTGGGGTCTCCCAAGACATGTGACCATGTCACCTGGTACTGGAATCCATCTTAAACCTGATGCTTTTCCATTTAGAAGGATGGCTGGGGACCCAAAGAGACAAAAGATTCCCGCCTTGTGCCAAAGCTATATAAGGGGGGTGGAACAGAACAAAGGGGCTGCAGTCATGAGAAATCCCTTAGCTACCACCTAAGCTGGAACAAGGACTGTACCAGGGGAAAGGATTGGGCCCAGACTAGAAAGGAGTCTAGTCTGTGAAAGAAGCTTATTGGAACATCTCTGAGTGTAAGATTTATCTGTAAGCAGTTTCTTAATGTCTTAGGCTTAGACTTGCGTGTTTTTGTTTTATTTTGTTTGGTAACTTACTTTGTTCTGTCTGTTATTACTTGGAACCACTTAAATCCTACTTTTTCTATTTAAAAGAATCACTTTTGCTTATAAATTAACCCAGAGTAAGTAAGTAATTCCTGGAGGAGCAAACAGCTGAGCATATCTCTCTATCAGTGTAATAGAGGGTGGACAATTTATGAATTTACCCTGTATAAGCTTTATACAGAGTAAAATGGATTTAGGATCCCAATGGGAGCTCGATGTATGGGTGCTAGAGACAGAAGCACGTCTTAAGCTGTTTTCAGTTAAGTCTGCAGCTATTTGGAGGACTTGGTTCAGACCTGGGTCTGTGTTTGCAGGAGGCTAGTGTGTCTGGCTCAACAAGACAGCGTACTGAAGTCCCAAGCTGGCAGGGAAAACGGGTTCAGAGGAAGTCTCAGCACATCAGGTGGGGTCTCAGGGGGAGTCTCTGTGACCGAACCTGTCATGGTGGCGAAATCAAGCAGGATCTGTGCACAGCTGATTGATTTGAAATGCTGGTAGTGCTTTTAAGTGAGTTTTAAATGTGCTGGCTGGAGAACAAAGTGGTTATCAGTTTGTTATTTCCTGTTTGCTTATTTCGGGTAAGGGAAATAGGGACAGAAAAGTCGGCAAAAATAAGTAGAGTGAAGATCAAAAGAAGCTGAAACTGCACAAGTTGCAAATTGCCCAGAAAGTCTGAACACTGGGCACTGGGCAAGTCTCTGTTAATTAAGAAGTCCCTGAGCTGAGTGGGTCTCTCTCACTTAATCATTTCCCTGCCATTGTGGGGCCTCAGGCACTGGTGCAGCTCAGTCCTGTGTAATCTACACCTGTGGCATAGAACAGGCTAGTCTCCTGTGGGCTGTAATAATTTGGTGTAATTTCAGATGATGGGTTTAGTGTGCTGGTGCCAAGTGGTGTTGAGGGCCTGTGACATACAGGTCAGAGTAGATGATCTGGTGATCCTTTCTGGCCTTAAACTCTAGGACTATCCTCATGACTGAGAAAAGCTGCAAGCAGTTCCCTGCAGAACCTATCAGCTTTGCTGCCAGTCTGGCCAGGGGGATTTCTCTCCAATGTGAGCCACTCCTTCCCCATCCAGGGCGCGGGAATGCTGCCCACCCCTGCTAACTAGGGACTGAAGGATAAAGGTCAGGGTGAAAACCTGGCCCCAAAGACTTCAGTGGGCCAGAATTTCACCCCAGAACTCCAATGTGCTCGGATTCATTCGGGGTGTATTGAACCATTTGACTCTCAGCACCTCCATAAATTACCCCACTCTCGGGAGCATACAGAGCACTCTGAGCCAGAAGGAAGGTGTTTTTAAAGGTACGCATTTGTCTCTTTTTCAAGTAACTCACTAGGTGGAAAACAACTGTCTTAGTCCCTCCCTAAGCCCTATTCTGCCAGTCAGCATCTGAGGTGCTAGATAAGTAGCAAATGCTCATTCAATGAACTAAGGAAAATAAAACAAAAGGAGGGTGATTCTCCAGTGAATAAAAAGTAGGCTAGGAAGTCAGACTTTGCAAACTCTACCTATGGTAGATAATGTAGCCCCTATTATCACAGTATCTCAGCACCTCATGATTTTTCATGGATTCATTCTCACCACCATGAAGCTGAGCAGGGTTAGTATCCCACTGTACAGATGGGGAACTGTGGTCCAGAGAGACTAAATGACCTGTCCAAGGCCACATAAGAAGTCTGTGACGGAGCAGACAATTGAATCCAGGTCTCCCATGTGCCAGGTTACCACCTAAGTGCTGGATCATCCTTCATTTCAAACATCCCTTTCCCTGCTATTCCCAGCCATCACAAACCCAGGTTTAAGAGTAAAACTGGCCACAAGCCACTAGAACAGCATGAGGCTGACAATGGAGTGCATCAAGGGTTCGACAGGGTCAACACTGTGATGGCCCCATCAATATCTGCAAAATCTAAACTTTCATTTCAAAAAATTAGTCTCTAGCCATTAAGGCTGTGAAGAAAACCTTCCAAATGTCAACAAAGCATAAACTGATGCACCCTGTGAAAGCTGACTTCTCAGTTAGACAGACAGAAACAACAGCTCCAAGAAGTTAACTGCCTATTCATCACAATGGAGTGTTGACACTGAACCCTAATTATTATGACATAAAGCACTGCTAGCTATTTCATCACTGATCATTCTGGCAGAAACATCTGGCAGCTCAGGGATTGTGGGTGAAACTGGGGAAAATAGGTAGAGTTTGAATATAGTGCCACCCCTTCTGACTGTCCTTTCTGAGCCCTGGGGAAAATGGACATTCTGAAGAGTGGGGGTTTTCCAGCTTAGGTAAGTAGCAACTGGCAATTAAAAATTAAGTAGTTGTTTTGGCTCCTGCCAGTAATTGTACCCAAGGGCTTGTTTGTTTCAATCAATACAACTACTGGGTTAGTTTCCCTGGTGTAACAAGTCCCCAGACTCTTGCTAAAATGCCTGCAAGCAGGTTGGAAAGTCAGGCTGTCACTGTCTAATTCTCTTCTAGTCCATCAACTAATTCTGGCAGCAGAAGCATGAGACAAGTCTAAAACACCTTCCCTCCCACCAAATCAAGGGGGAAAGCACCCGTTCCTTTGACTGCTCAGAGAGGACTAATGCAGTCTTTCTCAAACTGGGGTCGCCGCTTGTGTAGGGAAGCCCCTGAAGGGCCGGGCCAGTTTGTTTACCTGCCCCGTCCGCAGGTCCAGCCGATTGCGGCTCCCACTGGCCACGGTTCGCCGCTGCAGGCCAATGGGGGCTACTGGAAGCGGCAGCCAGTAAGTCCCTCGGCCCTAAAGATGACAGTTTAAATATCAACTTTGTTAACTATTTGACTGATGGTCATTTAAGTAGAAACATCCAGCTAATGTGCTTATTCCACAATCCCAAATTTGCTCCTATACCTCCCCAATTGCCCCAATCTCAGACTGTCCAATATACAGCTGCCAAAATATCATATTTCACCCTCCTCTCTCCTCCATCTTCTACTATGCTGCTCTGGATCGCCAATAACAAATCTTGAGGCATAAAAACTGAAAACATGAGCAAAGTGTAAAACAAATGTAATTTAATTTCAAAATAAATAGCAGAGGCCACTATACTGTTTGGATTATGACTGTCATGTTAAAGCCAGTAAAAACGTCCAATCTCAAATGTAAATGAAACAGATGCAGAATTTCCAGAATTTCTGCTGCACTACAGCACTGCAAAATCCAGAGACTCTGAAACAGAATTTAGGCCCAGCTTGTCATGGAATGCAGGGGGCTTCCCTAATAAGTTAATTAAATGACAAGCCATTCTCACCCTGCTAGTTTGGGCTGCAAAAACAGAGGTACCACTTTTTGAAAGCCTCTAAACAAGACAAATAATTCCAACTTAGACTGCAACCCAAGCCCTATCTGGAACACGAGAGGAGAGTAAGCATTTACTTTTGATTCTTAGGCTAACGTCAGGATTTGAGGGTCCCATATTACAGAAGTTGGTGAAGCAGGATTTGGTTCAGCAAATCAAGGCATGGTTAACACCCACGTAATCAGCTAATTGGGCTATTCTGAGGGTCACTCCTCATTCCCCCATTTTCAGTAAATGTTTGGTGAGTAAATTCTCTATACATGGAAAGGAGGGACTATCAGCAGCATCTGCAATTACAGTTGGAAGACATTGTGCAAATTTCCCATGAATGGAGGACAGATGAAGGAAATAAAACCAGACTATTAGCACTCAGCAGAGGCCAAGGACTGAATGGAGCATGGGAGACTGAACTCCTCTCTCACTCCTAAAGGTGGCCCTTCAGGTGTGTCAGGTTGAGACACACTGGCATGGTGATATCTAGGGGCAACTTGCCCTGTTTCTAGCCATACTTTATTGAGTAAAGAAAGTCCAGTGGCTAGAAGCCGAAGTCAGGAAAATCCAAACTGGAAATAAAATGCACATTTTTTGGACAGTGAAAGTAATTCGCCACTGGATCAGATTACCTAGGGATTCTCTTTCCCTGGGATCTTTTAACTGAGATTAGGTATCTGTCCAAAAGATATGCTGTAGTTCAATCAAAAGTTCGTAGGTTCAGTGCAGGAAGAACTGGGTGAAGTTCTCTGGCCTGTGTTAAGCAGGAGGTCAGACTAGTTAGAGGTGTGCATGCGTACTGCAGTGGAGCACTCGTAAGGGCAAAACATTTCGAAGAACTCAAGTTACAGAAAGATAAGTGACCTCTCCTTCTCCATGTCCAGTGAAGGCAGGACAAGAAGTAATTAGATTAATCTGCAGAAAGAACTCAAATGTGAAGTTGCGGAACTATTAACCAAGGTTTGTAACCTGTCCTTTAAATCGGCTTCGGTACCCAATGACTGGAAGTTAGCTAATGTAACGCCAATATTTAAAAAGGGCTCTAGGGGTGATCCTGGCAATTACAGACCGGTAAGTCTAACGTCGGTACCGGGCAAATTAGTTGAAACAATAGTAAAGAATAAAATTGTCAGACACATAGAAAAACATAAACTCTTGAGCAATAGTCAACATGGTTTCTGTAAAGGGAAATCGTGTCTTACTAATCTATTAGAGTTCTTTGAAGGGGTCAACAAACATGTGGACAAGGGGGATCCGGTGGACATAGTGTACTTAGATTTCCAGAAAGCCTTTGACAAGGTCCCTCACCAAAGGCTCTTACGTAAATTAAGCTGTCATGGGATAAAAGGAAAGGTCCTTTCATGGATTGAGAACTGGTTAAAGGACAGGGAACAAAGGGTAGGAATTAATGGTAAATTCTCAGAATGGAGAGGGGTAACTAGTGGTGTTCCCCAAGGGTCAGTCCTAGGACCAATCCTATTCAATTTATTCATAAATGATCTGGAGAAAGGGGTAAACAGTGAGGTGGCAAAGTTTGCAGATGACACTAAACTACTCAAGATAGTTAAGACCAAAGCAGATTGTGAAGAACTTCAAAAAGATCTCACAAAACTAAGTGATTGGGCAACAAAATGGCAAATGAAATTTAATGTGGATAAATGTAAAGTAATGCACATTGGAAAAAATAACCCCAACTATACATACAACATGATGGGGGTTAATTTAGCTACAACGAGTCAGGAAAAAGATCTTGGAGTTATCGTGGATAGTTCTCTGAAGATGTCCACGCAGTGTGCAGAGGCGGTCAAAAAAGCAAACAGGATGTTAGGAATCATTAAAAAGGGGATAGAGAATAAGACTGAGAATATATTATTGCCCTTATATAAATCCATGGTACGCCCACATCTCGAATACTGTGTACAGATGTGGTCTCCTCACCTCAAAAAAGATATTCTAGCACTAGAAAAGGTTCAGAAAAGAGCAACTAAAATGATTAGGGGTTTAGAGAGGGTCCCATATGAGGAAAGATTAAAGAGGCTAGGACTCTTCAGTTTGGAAAAGAGGAGACTAAGGGGGGACATGATAGAGGTATATAAAATCATGAGTGATGTTGAGAAAGTGGATAAGGAAAAGTTATTTACTTATTCCCATAATACAAGAACTAGGGGTCACCAAATGAAATTAATAGGCAGCAGGTTTAAAAACAAATAAAAGGAAGTTCTTCTTCACGCAGCGCACAGTCAACTTGTGGAACTCCTTACCTGAGGAGGTTGTGAAGGCTAGGACTATAACAATGTTTAAAAGGGGACTGGATAAATTCATGGTGGCTAAGTCCATAAATGGCTATTAGCCAGGATGGGTAAGAATGGTGTCCCTAGCCTCTGTTCGTCAGAGGATGGAGATGGATGGCAGGAGAGAGATCACTTGATCATTGCCTGTTAGGTTCACTCCCTCAGGGGCACCTGGCATTGGCCACTGTCGGTAGACAGATACTGGGCTAGATGGACCTTTGGTCTGACCCGGTACGGCCTTTCTTATGTTCTTATGTTATGTAAAGGAGATTAGATTAGATATTAGGAAAAACTTTCTAACTATAAGGATAGTTAAGTACTGGAACAGGCTTCCAAGGCAGATTGTGGAATCCCCGTCATGGGAGCTTTTTAAGAATACCTGTCAGGGACAGTCTAGGTTTTTTTGGTCTTGCTTCAGGACAGGGGGCTGGACTTGATGACCTCTCCAGGTCCTGTCCAACTCTACATTTCTATGATTCTGATTCTATGAGAATAATGGCCCCTTCCAGCTTTACAATCTATGAATTCCAAGTGCAAGTGTGGCCTTCAGGCACCGGAGCTGTCAGTCCAGCAGCTCTCAACAGCATCAAATAAGGATTTTAGAAGAATAACAGAGGGAAATATGCTCCCAAACAATGTGTAGGACACTTGTCCCACTCCCTCCACGGGTGAGCGAGGGAAAAGACATTTAAAAAATACTCAGTCACTTTGCATTGTAGTGAATGTTGGTGTTGGCACAGCTCTCATTCTAGACCTAAAATCATTCAAGACTAGAACTGGGAAAATTTTCAGCTAATAATACAGTCACTGAAAAATGCATTTTTCAAGGGCTCTGAAACCGTTTGCAAATGTTGGTCAAATTTAACAAATTGTTTTGGCCAAAAAAACCAGACAACAACATTTTTTAAAAGGTCAAAATACCTTAGAAAAAATCAAAACAAAACATTTTGAAAATGTCCATTTGAACAGACATTCAAAACATTTAATTTGGACCCACATGGAATGTTTTCAGTTTTTGTTTTGGTGAAAAAAACTCAAACCATTCAGTTTCAGTTAGAAACAAACCGATTTTTTCCCCACAGATACTGTGGTTCAGCAATAGAACAGAAAAATCAACGATTTGCTCAGCTGTATTCAAGCGCCAGTTTTTATTCTGGGATTATCCACCAGATTGCACAGGCTGGTTCTATGCTCAGTCTCCCAAAGGCCTGACCCAGGAATCTGGCACCTACCTACAGCATAGATCTCCATGTTGATGGTGAAGATGGAGTGGGAGCGGGAAGAATCCTTGTTCATCAGGGTGTAGCCCACTGCTCGGTTTCTCCAACCCGTCTCCATGATGCGCTCGCACTGGGCCACGCTGTGCACGGTGTGCAGGGAGAGTCCTTTCACATACACCCCCTTCTCTGGGTGCTCCTTCAGCTGCAAGCAGGAAGAGCACAACACAATGATCAGAACGGTCCCTTCTGGCCTTAAAATCTATGGATCCATGAACACAGGTTACAGTAGGACTCTGAAACACTACAGACCACTCTGGAAATTTTCCAGGAGCCCGAGGACTGCACACGCTTTGCATATGAAAGGAGGAAAAGGCAGTTATGTGCATAATGGGACACTACAGCAAAAATCTCATTGCCAGCTACAGAACAGCACTCCGAAGCAACTCCTGAGGGGTGCTGTGCACCTGCTGAGCACCCACATCTCCTACCAACTTGGAGGTTGCACCGTGCTCAGTAGGTGCTCAATAATTAGGCTTTGCCCCACCCCACTACACAGCTGTAATGTAGCAGGCAACTGTATTTGGCTGTAACCAGGAAACAGACTATATGCAACAGGAACTAAAGTCAAGAGTTTGTTGCTTAGCTCAGGCATCTCCAGTGTCACATGGTGCCCTGCTCCCCTACTCTGAGCTGCCCCATAGCTGCGTCTTCAACTTCAAACATTAAGAAGATATGTCAAGGTTTTCATCTGCCATAGCAAATGGCTCGTGTCTCTGGTTATAGGGAGTTGACTACATCAAGTGTTTGAGGGCTTGTCTTCACTACCGTGCTGCAGCGGTGCTGATGTAGCACATCTGGTAAAGATGAATTACGTTGACAGGAGAGTACTTTCCCATCAACGAAATTACTCCACCACAATGAGAGGCAGAAGCTATGTTGTTGGGAGAGTGTCTCACGGTGACACAGCGAAGCGTACACACAGCTTTAAGTCAATGTAACTTATGTTGCTCGGGGCGGTGGGTTCACAACATAGCTTACATCGACTTAAGTTGCCATAAACATACAACTAAGGGTAGCATAAAATCCCTCCATTACCTGTAAGGGGTTAAGAAGCTCAAATAACCTGGTTGGCACCTGACCAAAAGGACCAATAAGGAAAGAAGATACTTTGAAATCTGGGGGGGAGATTTTGTTTGGGTTCTCTTTGTGTTTCTCTCTCGGACAGAGAAGGACTAGGGAAGGAAAATTTTTTTTTCCTAAAACCTTACCTGAAATAAGCATCTAATATTACAAAAATTGTAATCTAATGCATTTCCTTGCTATTACTTATCTTTTGTTTTGGCTTGTGACTTTTCCCTATTCTAAGAGGGAGGTTTATTTCTGCTTTTTGTAACTTTGAAGTTGAGCCTAGAGGGGAATCCTCTGTGTTTTAAATCTTATTACCTTGTAAAATTACCTTCCATCCTGATTTTACAGAGGTGCTTCTTTTACTTTTTTCTTTATTATAAAGTTCTTCTTTTAAGAACTTGATTGGTTTTTAGTGTCCTAAAAACCCAAGGGTCTGGACTGTGCTCACCTGGTTAACCTATTGGTTGGTATATTATTGTCAAGCCTCCCCCGGAAAGGGGGTGAAGGGGCTTGGGGGGATATTTTGGGGAAATAGGAACTCCAAGTGATCCTTTTCCTGAATCTTTGTCTAACTCACTTGGTGGTGGCAGCAATACCGTCCAAGGACAAGGAAGGGATTTGTGCCTTGGGGAAGTTTTTAAACCTAAACTGCTAGAAATAAGCGTAAGGGGTCTTTCATGTGGGTCCCCACATCTGTACCCCAAAGTTCAGAGGGAGGGAAACCTGACATCTGTAGACAAGCCCTGAGATACAATAGTGAGGGATACTGATATTAGGTGTTTTACTGATCCCCTCTACACCACATGGGCATCTACACGGCATTGATTAAACTCTCAAAATCCTGCCCATCATGCTCAGGACAAGTATAAAATCTTGGGTGTCAGTTTTTCTTAGGTGACTCCAAAGTCCTGTTCTGGAGAGAGATATCTCCAATACATTAAATCTCTAATAGAATCCTCCCAGCAACTAAAATTCGCGCAGAGGGGACTTTTGATAAAAGACGTTACTAAAGTACATGTTTCTTCTTTTATAGCCTTGCGTGATCCATCAAATCCATCACAGGAAAAAGTGATCAGAATAGCCCACTAGGATCACAAACACCACTTAGGCTCCATTCTCATTGGGGCTTTTAAATGTATTTGAAATCATTTGCAAACAGTTATGGCCATCATCATTTGAGCTGACAACTAGGACCCTATCTACACCACAAAATAACTGAGTCGGGGGACCAAGTTACAACATGGTTATCCTGATGTGATTTCAGACATGTGACAGATGTTAGTCACCTTGCTTAATGCACTGCTGGAAAGCACTCTGACACTACTGTGATAAATGCACCATAAGAACCTATCTAGAATAGAACAGAATCAGGTTATGAGAGAGTTAAAAATTGTAGTGTAGGTAGGACTTTAGCCATGTTCCCTAACCAAGCTAAAGCCTTGGGCTGCCTGGGTAACCGAGTTACAGGATCAGGGTTAGGTCAATCTATACTGGGGTAGGCAACCTATGGCACGCGTGCCAAAGACGGCACACAAGCTGATTTTCAGTGGCACTCACACTGTCTGGGTCCTGGCCACCGGTCCGGGGGGCTTTGCATTTTAATTTAATTTTAAGTGAAGTTTCTTAAACATTTTTAAAACCTTATTCACTTACATACAACAATAGTTTAGTTACATATATTATAGACTTATAGAAAGAGACCTTCCAAAAACGTTACAATGTATTACCGGCACGCGAAACCTTAAATTAGAGAGAATAAATGAAGACTCGGCACAGCACTTCCAAAAGGTTGCTGACCCCTGATCTATACTATAGCTTTTAACTGTGATATATGATAATCGGGTGACTGGGATGGTTAAAGTTAGGAGTGCTGTGGAAGCGTAGTCCCTGGCGAAGTCCTCACCAATGCCCATCTCTGATCGGCTGAAGGAATGGCACTGCCTTGCATGGGAGGAAGCTGTACTTAGCCTACTAGGGGGGAATAAGGACATTCCACTCACTTGACACTGCACTTCAACTGAGTGTGATGTCTTCCAAGCAGAGCTCAGTGAGGCCTGTTCTCTGCAGGGCTTTATTTCATGGCAAGTGACTGTGAGTCCCTGGGGTGCAGGGGTGGCCAGGAGTCACCAACATTAAAAGGAAACAAATACAATTAATAATACTAATGGGATCTCAGAGGAGAAACATGTAGGGCTGCAGGGGGCAGAAGATCTGCCTAGGCTTTGGGTCTCCACAGGACACTGACTCACTTAATTATTCTGTTAAAGCAGCTACAGCCAGAAGCTGTCACCAGCGTGTGTTACCGTGGAAACAGTTCTGCCCAAGCACTGCCCTGCCTGTGCCAACAGCAGTCATCATGGAAACCAATGTCATTATTGATGTGGAACAAAAAGCAGGAATGTGCAGGAGGCTCTTTCTAAAATACTGAACCCTATTTCTCCCTAAACACACACACTCTCTCTGCAGAGGGAGGAAATGGGGACCCACCAGGGATTTCACCCCTATAGGGCCAGGCACATGCTAAAGTTCTGTCACAGTTTCAACATTTCTGTGCAGCAGATGGTGCTAGTACCTTGGTTTTCCTTATACTGACAATCTTGCTGGCATGTAAATTAGAAGAGAAGACATGCAGCTCCCCACAAGAATGCATGGGAAGGGCAGAGATTTGCAAAGCTACTGTAAAACAACAATCAATAGAATTATTAATTGTATTGATTTTACTGTACTACATCTTTGAAACTTCCTGCCTTTCCCATGCATTCCAATGGGGGAGTTGTACCTCTGCAGTATCCTGTCAATAAAGGATCAGCCATTTTTAAAGATAATAAGATCATCCACAGTCACATTAGATAAGATTAAAAATGGATAAGGGACAGAAACCCTCCTGCTTCAGTGCATGAACCAGATACTAACTTATGGGCATCAGGAAGAAACTTCCCCTATGTGCAGGCTATTCAATAATGGTGCACTGGAGACCTCTTGCACTTTCCTCTGAAGCATCTGGAACTGGACACTGTAAGATAGGACTTGCCACATTGGACAAGATCAATGGTCCATCCAGTTAGGTGTCCTATATTCCTAACTAGACATAATCTAATGTTCTTCCAGGCCCCTACAAATCCCTTCTCTGGCTCCCCTCTCCTTCTAAGTTGAGCAATTCAGCCTCACTTTAAGGGTTTGCACAATCCCCCTCATTCTTACATCTCTGTTTTCATTACATCTTTCCCCTTCCCTATGATCTTGTGTATCCTCTCTCCTGACCCCTTCTTTCCATGTGTCCACTTTCAGCATCCTAACTCCTTTCATGCCTCCCTGTAAAGTTGAGGCGGATTCCCACCTCCTAGGCCAAAGCTAGGACCTTGGGTCCAGTCCTGCAGCCCTTATGCATACTGGATAATTGATAGACCTCAACAAGTTCTTCTAAATGGGGACTCATCACGCAATTGGAGCCTTTCTAGTGGGGCTCCACACAGGGATCTGTTCTTGGTCCAATGCTACTCAATATCTTTATCAATGAACTGGAAGAAAATGTCACTGCTGGTAAAGTTTGCACACAAAAATTGGTGGAGTGACAAATAATGATAAGGTCAGTTCTACAGAGCTATTTTTTAACCCCAGGACCAGGAGTTGCCACTCCGCCATGGCTCTGGTCAAGTCCAGTGGCTACTAGCCAGGGCTCCACCTAAAGCATCCCCTTTAAAAAAGGAAAATGCATGCATGCACACACCTCTCCCAGGGCCTGGGCTCAGATCCCACGAGAGAGAGAGAGAGAGTGTGTGTGGTTTTGTAATTATTTTTGTATTGCATTTTAAATTGATGCCAAAGGTGGCAGGAACCAGTCACAGGCATTCTTTTGTACGTGTTCCGTTAAATTCAAATACTGTACCTACATAAAATAACAGAAGTAAGTTTGGTCTTGTGAGTTGCATATTCTAATAGCCACCATCAAGAATAAAGAACTTTGAAATCAATTGCAGAGAGCAGCTGAGTCTAACCTTTTGTCAGGGTAAAAACACATTGATGATAACTTTCAACATTGATTTGAAGCACACTCTACTTTCATGTACAAGAGTGTATTCAAACTGGGTCTCAGACAATAAAGGAAAGTATGAGATTTGGGGGAATGGGACCAGACTGTAGATAAAACTCACTAAACATAATAAGAACAGTTTTTGTCACATCTTAAATGCTTCATGTTTCAGTTTCTGCAAAAAGTTTCTGCTGGGTTCTCCCTCATTTCTATTAGGCATGCCTGATAGCAGTCAGAGCAAATTAAAGCATATCCTCATTTAGCCATAATTATTTTATGATCTCCTCACCTTCAACTTTTGCTTGGTGTTGGCTCCTAGCAAATCTCTTATGTCTTCATTGTAGATCTCCAGGTAAGAGACTCTCACCAAGAATTTGGTGTTTTCAGCACACTGTACAAAAACAAGAGATGGGATTTTAGGGGAAGTTTTTCAAAAGTGCTTAAGGGAGTTAGATACCTAAACGCCAATTGACTGTCAATGACAGTTGGGTGCCTAACCCCCCCTTGGCTTTTTAAAAAATACTTAGTCTGCAGATTAACTATTTAGTTCACATTATATGGGACCTTTCACAGTGTAAACTCCTGCCATACAATACATAGACACTGAGAGGTGTAGACCTAGTGTGAGGGGCTCGTTTACACTGGTAAATACACAGCATCGAGAATATTCAGCTTGGAGTAAAAGTACCTTGTCCTTTTCTAGCACCCTTCAGCAGAGGGCTTCATAGCACTTTATAAACATTAATGACTTAAGCCTCACAACTTCCTAAGATTTAGGCATTATCCTGGTTTTACTGATATGGAAACAGGCCGAGAGAGAAACACTAATTTGCCAAAAGTCACACAGTAAATGTGGTAGAGCTGTAAACAGCACCTGAGTCCCAAATCTCAAGGACTCTGTTGGACTCTACATATGCCCATTACTGAATCATACACACTCAGCCAACCAGAACTGCATTCAGTGCTCATGTACTCATCATATGAAGTTCTTGGCAAGTTGACAGGAAGTCTCCTGCTACCCTACTGATAATTTGGGGGTGGGAAGAATGTGGCTAAAGCACTGAGGAGGAACTCAAGAGATCAGAGTTCTATCCCAGCTCAGTGACAGCCTTCCTGTGTGATCTTGGGGAAGTCACTTTCCCGCTCTGTGCCTCAGTTTCCCCATCTGTAAAATGGGATATAATACTTCCTTACCTTGCCATAGGGTTGTGTGGATAAATTCATTAATGTTTGTGGGGCTCAGATACTATGGCAGTGAATACTGTAGAAAAACCTATTAATAAATAGCTTATAACATATAGACCCAGACCCTCAAAGATATTTAGGCACGTAACTCCTATTGAAATCAATGAGAATTAGGTACCTAAATACCTTTGAGGATCTGGGCTACAGTCCCTGCTACAGCAGCCATTTCATGTCACTACATACCTGTACGCTCTCAAAAACGTGTTCAAATGCTCTGGGAATTATGCCTTTCTGTGTAGGAGGGTCCACAATGCCCTGCATGGTAAATGACTTCCCACTGCCAGTCTGGCCATAGGCAAAAATGGTGCCATTGTAGCCCTCAGTAACACCCTGGAAAATTCAAGGAAAACATAAAGAAAATAGCCATTATCTTCGTCCTTCACATGTTTTGAATCAAGCTACTAAGATTCTATTCTATCACCTAACAGTGCTTTTATAGGGAAGGCGAGAAACTGCTGGGTGAGCAAAGAAATTGCAATGTCATCTGTAAGTGGATGGAACGCAAACACCTGAGCTGGAATTTTGAATTTCTTCTGGAAAGTCCCATGGGATCTTTATCTCTACAAACCAAGGACTTGGTTTTACATCTCATCCAAAACCCAGAAAAATAAACCTGAAGCGGAAGAAAAGTAGGGGCAAAACACAAGCTTCCTAGCTCAGGCCATAGACTAAGAGAATAAAATAAAATACATTTCACTGCTGTATAAATGCACTGGTTTCTCTCACACCCCAGGGGCTGACAGAACAGAGGTGGTCAAAACAGGAAGGGCCCATTGATGATAGTATAGAAAATTAGGATACTTTTGCTGCAGATCAGAAGATACTCTGAGGACCGGAGAAACAAATGGAACTCCAGCTGATTGTGGCTAAAAGGGAAGTCTTAATCCTAGAATAATGATAAGAATGTTATTTCTCATCTACTCACTCAAATTCATCCTTTGCAAAGCTGGCTAAAGGAGGGAGTGGCCCAGGGCCGGCTCCAGGCACCAACCGAGCAAGCTTGTGCTTGGGGCGGCAGATTCCAAGGGGCGGCTTCCCTCCAATCCTTTTTTTTTTTTTTGCTTCGCCGCTTCGGCTGCCCCCACAGGTTTTTTTCTTTTTTCTTTTTGTCGGGGGCGGCAGCGCGGAGGAGGGGAGCGCCCTGCTGGGAGCGGTGCCAGGTCTGTAGCAAGCCCGGCAGGGCAGCCCGCGTCCTTCCCTGGGCGGCGCGGAGCCCTCCTGGCAGGTGGCGTGGCGAGCGCCCTGCTGAAGAAAGCCCTGGCTGCCCCCCTGCTCTCTCTCTCCCCTCCCTGCTAGCCGGGGTGCGCACTCCGCTGCCCAGGGTGT
Organism: Mauremys mutica; assembly: GCF_020497125.1. NCBI lineage: Eukaryota > Metazoa > Chordata > Testudines > Geoemydidae > Mauremys > Mauremys mutica. Next base: position 489,292 of record NW_025423265.1, on the reverse strand, counting down.
GTCTGCAGGGCTGGGAGTCCCCCTGCACCCACGCTCTGGCCGCCCCGCAGGTTGTTTTTTTTTTCCTTCCCTTCGCCGCTCCGACAGGCCTGCCGGGTTTTTTGTTGTTTTTTGTTTTGCCTGGGGCGGCAAAAAAACCAGAGCTGGCCCTGGAGTGACCTTTCCTTCCTTCCTTCCTTCCCATCTCAGCAAGACATGAAATAGATATAACTTTACGAATCACCACTGGGTGACGGATTTACTGATTTTTAAAAAAACTGAATGCAAGATTCCCCAGATGCAATGGCAATAATAACTAAACAGAGATTTTGAAAAAAATGAACCACATGCCAATTCACCAGAGACTGAAACATGGTTAGGGAGAGAGGCTGCGAAGAGCTGTAAATGAGGAAAAGGGCAAAGCCCTGGTGAATTGCTCAGCCCCCTGCTGTGAAGCCCTCCCAGCCCCCTGCTGATTGAGGTCATCCCCTCCTTTGCCAGCTTCAGAGATGCCTTTGAGTGAGCAGAGGAGAAATACTATGCTAACGTTCTTCAGTTTACTGTAGTGCAGGGATTGGCAACCTTTGGCCTGAAGCCCGCCAGGGGGCATGCTGGTTTGTTTACCTGCTGCATCCGCAGGTTAGGCGGATCGCAACTCCCACTGGCCGCGGTTCGCTGTCCCAGGGCCGCAGTGGGGGTCCAGGTACTGGGGCTTCCCCTGCCACCCCCCCCCCCCACGCTTCTGTGGGGGACCAGGGTTGGGGCACTGGAGCTTCTCCTGCCCTGTCCACCCAGCACTTCTGCTGGAGGGCAGGTTGGGTGGGGTGGCCTTCCCTGGTGCCCAGCAGCTTCTGCTGGGGATGGGTGGTGGTGTGTGTGTGTGTGTGTGTGGACTTCCCCCACCCTGTTCTGCTGCCGTGGAGAAAGGTCAGGGTGCAGGGGCTTCCCCAGCCCTGCCCGCCTGGCAGCTGGGCCTCTGGGCTTCCACCGGTGGCAGCGGATTTTTTCCAGGGGTCCCCCAGTTGGCTGGGAGGCTAATCCCTCCACTGGCTGCCAGTATTAAAACATCCTTGGAATTTCCAAATATTATAGATGACAATTTCCTAACTCAAAAAGTGTTGCAATCAACACAGGAGGACTCTGTATTAAACCTCATCTTGACAGCTAAAGAGGGACTGATCACAGAACTAAAAACTAATGGTTGCTTAGGTACAAGTGACTATGAATTGGTCACATTTATAATGTGCAAACAGAATAAAGTCCAAACCAGTAATATGTATACTTTGTGCTTTAAAAGGGCCACATTCACAAAGCTGCAAACAATTATCTGCCAAATCAGCTGGGAGGAAAAATTTAATTAGAAAAATATGATCGATCATATTTTGGAATTGTTTAAGAACACTTTATGCCCCAAAAGCCACAATCAAGGAAGAAGATCGTACTGATTAAAAAAACTGACTTGGTTTAGAGGGGAAGTGAAAGCAGCTATAAAAAATGAAAAAAATAATACATAAATTAAAGAAGAGGGAAGTTGATAGTAATATATATAAACCAGAAGTTAAGAAAAGGGACACACAGAGAAATCTATGGCAAGTATATTTAAGCAAAGTTAGAATGAGTTTTTTGAGTATATTAGAAGCATAAAAGAATCTTGACCATGGTACTCGTTCATCGCTAAATTCAAATGGTAGAATGATCAATAATAATGTAGAAATTACCAATAAATATTTCTGTTCAGTACTTGGGAAAAAACAGATGATGTAGTCTCATCATATGATGATTATTACACTCTTTCCATTCCACTACTAGATCTCTCAGGAGGATGTTGAACAGCAGCTACTAAAGTTAGACATTTTAAGATCAGCGGGTCCAGATAGCCCTTTTGGCTGTGAGTTGTCAGAAGAGTGCAAAGGACCTCTAATGTTGACTTTATTTTTAGAAGTTTATGTTTACACAGTTCTGTATTTGCTTTTTTTTTTTTGTCTCTGCTGCTGCCTGATTGCACACTTCTCGTTCCAAACGAGGTGTGGGGTTCACCGGTCAGTTCGTAACTCTGAGGTTCTACTGTAGATGCAAGGAGCTCAATCTATTTAGTGTAACAAAGAGAAGGTTAAGAGGTGATTGGTTACAGTTTGTAATGACCTACATAGGGAACAAATATTTATAATTGGCTGTTCAGTCTAGCAGAGAAAGATATAATACAACCCAATGACTGGAAGTCGAAGTTAGACAAATTCAGATTGGAAATAAGATGTACATTTTTCACAATGAGAGTAAATAACCATCAAACAATTTACAAGGGTCGCTGACAATTTTCAAATCAAGATTGATTTTTTTTCTAAAAAATCTGCTATAGGAATTATTTTTGGGAAGTTTCATGGCTTTTGTTATATAGAAGGTCAGACTAGATGATCCCAATGGTCCTTTCTGGCTTTCAAATCTATGAATCAAGGAGACAGTGCAGCATGAGGTCACATTCAGTGGGTTTTCTTCAGAACCATAAAGATTAAAACTTTGTAGGATTTTTTAAGGAAAGTTTAAACTCTGCCAGGGCTGGCTCTAGGCACCAGCAAACCAAGCACGAGCTTGGGTCAGCACAATTTCAGGGGTGGCATTCCGGACCCTTTTTTTTTTGCTTTGGCAGTTGCTTGGGGTGGCAAAAAACCTAGGGCCAGCCCTTAACTCTGCAGTAATTGATGGAAAGGCCTTGCCGGCCATTGCCAATCTCCCAAGCCACCCATTCTCCATGGAGAATCTCTGTGGCTCATAGATCACTTTTGGCCTCACTCACCTCTACCAGCGGGTAGGCAATTTCATTGTAGATCTGTTCAGTGTTGTGGCTCTCATAGTACGCCCCGTGGAAGGTGAACTGCTTCGGGGGCTCGTCAGTGGCCCCCGGGTTCTGGATAAAGCACTGGCCCCGGGGGCTGTCCATGCTGATCACGGCCTGGCAGCTGAGCGCCTTCTCTCGCTCGTTCATGGGCCGGCAGCGCACTATGACCTTCACCGCCTCCGAGGCCATGTCCGAAATCACCGGACAACCTTGCCGTCTGCAGAGGCGCTTCCAACGGCGCGGGACGGCTGGAGCGAGCCCGGCTCAGGGGGCACGATCCCAGCTCACCCCAGTGGGGAGGCAGTGTCAGAAGGGCAGGGGCTGGAGAGAGCCTGGCATGGGGAGAAAGCCTCGCTCAGGGCAGTGGGGCGGCAGTGGCAGGAGTGTGGGAAGGGCATTGGCAGCTGGGGCGAGCCTGGCACAGGGCTCGAGGGGCGCCAAGCAGCGGGCGGGCAGGGAGCAGCTCGCCACGGAGCCTGCCCGGACCCCGCCCACTAGGGGGCGCCAGGTGCTGTGACGGGCTGGGGGGCGGGGCAGCCCGCGCGATGCCCCCAGGGCTGCCGTGGGGAGGGGGGAACCGGGCGGAGTCGATCTGGACCAGGCCAGAGCCGGGCCGGGGAAGCAGCGCCGAGCTCCGCTCCGCTCCCCGCCCCCACCGCGGCGTTGGCCGTTACCAAGGGGCCCAGGGAGCGTCGCGCAACAGCGCGCTGCACTCTCTGCCGCAAGGCTCCCCCCTCCCAAGGGGCCGGGCGAGGGAGCGTCACCCAATTCCCATCCCCGCTCTCTGCCGAAATGCCGCGGCAGGCCCCTGGTCTGGCTGAGCGGAGCTGCCCCCTGGGCTCTACGGGGAGTGGGTGGGGGTGAGGGGCTTCTCCAGGGAATGTCGCAGCCTCCAGCTGTGGGGTGCAGCAGGGCACAGGGTGGCAGTGGCCAGCGCAAGGGGCAGGCGCGGCGCAGCACCCCCTCAGGATGCTGGGTGAAGTCTGGCTTGTCTAGGTTATTTGGGGGCTAGGAGGCCACAACTCCAGTTAAAGAGCTGCAGGGATAGCCCAGGCCACTTCCCTCCAGCCTAGGGTGCCCAGACAGCAAGTGTGAAAAATCGGGGGTAATAGGAGCCTATATAAGAAGAAGACCCAAAAATCGGGACTGTCCCTATAAAATTGGGACATCTGGTCACCCTACTCCTGCCCTGCGAGGGCCTGGCGAGCTGTCATATGGGCCACACTTTAGCCACACTCCTGCTGTGGTGGCACAGAGGGAACCTTCCCTCTACATGCTGAAGGGCATGTGGTGCAGAGTCCAGTCATTTATAGACCTTGTCTGAAGGAAAGTACCTTCATGGCAGCTGAGCAAGCTCCTTTTGAGTATTAAAGGAGCCCGAAAGGTTGGTGTTAACTTAACCAACCATGAAATGCGCTGTTCTGGGCATCCAACTCCCACCCCTTATCTATATGCTCACATGTATCTTCCCCGAGGGTGGTTTTTAATTTGCGGACTCACTGCATTTACTTATGTCCCCGCTAATAGTTCAGGGGGCCCCTGTGCTTTGGGTCGACTAACAATGGGGGTTGTCCCTGGTCACACTTTAATCAGGAATGCATACACGCCGGCCCCAGTTCAAAGGACTCGGCGTGGCTTGCCCCTTGATGAGACATGTGATTCTACTGTTGATTTAATGTCTAAATCCCAGGCTGTAGCCCTTGCTGCTTCATTGGTGGGAGTCCCGGGTCTGGCTTTAGGTACAGAGCTCCAGCTTGTTAAGGTAGCCTGTGCCCTCGCCAAATCTATTAATATAACCTCAACTTTGATTTCCGATTTGGCCTCAGAACTTTCGGGGGTCCGGGAGGGGGTACTCCAAAATCGTGCTGCCATAGATTACCTCCTTTTAAGACATAATCATGGCTGTGAGGATTTTAAGGGCCTCTGCTGTTTTAATCTCTCTGATCACAGCCAAAGTATTGAAAATCGGCTGGCCAAATTACGTGACATTGTCACCCACATTACACAAGAGGGTGACAATTGGTGGGGGTCTTGGGGTTTTGGTAATTGGTTCGGGTGGATCAAGAATCTTTTGTCTTCCTCCCTAGTAGTGTTGGTGCTGGGCCTGCTTCTCTGCTGTGGCCTTCAAGTAGGGGTACCTTGCTGTAAAAGTTGTTTCTCTGGTCTCCGCCGGCCCACAGAAATGTACCCCCTAACGGCAGCTTCGCTGCCAGCATCCAATAGTTCGCCCTTTAATCTTATTTTAAGTAATGCATATGAGAAAACTCAACAAGAAGCGTTTGCGTATTCTCACAGGGGGGGATTGTTGGGGAGAAGGGCAAGGCTCTAAGTAAATAACAAGATATCAAGGGGTAAAAAGTTTAGATTCCCAGGCTCACCACGGCCTTCTGGCTATTCCTCCCTAATGATCAATAGTGTTATTGTTAAAGTAGTATAGGTATGGAGTCATTTATCATTTCTCTTTGTTCTTTTGTTTATGGTATTATATGTAATCAATTTATATGGGGTCTGTAGTCTGGGAGAAGGATTAAGTTAATTAAAAGATCCTGCAGTTAATGAATTGTAAATAATAAATGATGGCACCTGTGAACATCTGTGTAAGCAAGTAGGGTATATAAGACAGTGCAAAGAACAAGTGGGGGTGCATGATTTGAGAGCTATCTCTCCGTGCACCTTATTTGGGCCAAATAAACTTCTATAAGCTTTCTCCACTCTGGTGTGGTTATTTGGGGATACGCACACCGGGAAAACGAACCCCAACTGTTGCCCCCTGCAACACTCTCCACGCTGCCAATCACCGACCCCTTTGCCCGTAGAGGCGGGACACGCAAAGCCGCCTCAATCTGTGACCCGGAAGCGATCGGGAACCCGGCATATCCTCCCTCCCTCTCGGGGCCCGAGGACTAGATCTGAAGTCCCGCCTCCTCGAGAGCGGGGCCCAATCAGAGACAGACACCTCCACACAGCGGGCCCCGCACAGCAGCTCGTCCTCAGAGGGCGCCCTGAGCCCCGCCCATGCGCGCTAAAACCGCCTCCGAGTCAGCGCCCCCTGCGGCCCATCAAAGGGATGGCAGCAGCCCCAGCCCAGGCCAGGCTGCTCCTGCACCCGGGTTCTGCGGCTGCTGCTGCGCCTGCGCAGCGCGCCGCTTCCTCTCACACCGTCCTTGCCTGGTTCCCTGCATGCCCCAGGCTTACCGCAGTAGCCACTCCCAAGCATGACATTAAAAACAAATAACTTTGAGTCCCTGTCTTCTGCAGCCCCGCCCTCCAGGAATCCCATTGGCATGTTTTTACTGGCGCTGTTGCTAACTCTCATGATTGTGTCACAAGTCTCATGACAATTACTGTTTTCCTTAAAGCCCCAGCTCCTGGAGTCAAGTGGCTATGTGATGATTTCAGCATTCATGCTTAAAAGTAAGTTTCTATCCCTCATGGCTGTGGAGAAAGCTTCATAATGTGACCCCAGTGGACCCTAAAGGTTCAAAAAGCAGAAAGCCAATAAAAAGAACACAATCTATTATTTTTACAAAATCTCCTGCCATGAAAGCCAATCGCATGATTTTTGAACATCTGCCATTTGGGTCACCTCTCCCTGTCTAGGACAGCTAGGGTAGGCAGTGTCTTTTGCTGATCAACAGCCGAATATGCTGGCTTTCGGATTATGAAGCAAAAGCTGATGGGAAAGACACTCCCGACCCAGTGCTTTGCAGCTACAGGGATAGTGGCCAATGTATGCAACATCTGGCAAAAATGCAAAGGAACATGAACTGTAAATATAACAGCAGTCAGAGGGAGTTTGTCATTAAAAGGCAATGTATTGTGATCATTAACCAGATGTCCTGCACATAAGATAAATGACTAAAATATAAACAGTCAACATACAGTTTACAAAACTCTTAACATCTTGAACACAAGGACAGGAGCAATCATTTCCACTGTCTCACTGAACTGCAGTTTCTGATCTGATCTAGGAGTCAGGGAATAAATGTGCAAACTGTATTTCCTTGGAGAACTGAGTTTGTGTCTCATAAATGATGTCAGTTTCAGACTTTCTCAAGAAAAGAGAAAGCAGAAATGGCTGTGATATGGTAGCGATGCTGCCAGAACCTCTCACTGTCTTATTACAGTGAGGAATAAGACAGGCGAATTCTGTATGGGCGTGAGCTCAAGTTGTGGCTGTGACATCCAAAAGGAAATAAGTAAGTTCTGTCCAGGAAACTTGCATTGGGAAATACAGGAAGTGATTTTAAGGCTTTTTTTTGAGGAACTGCCTCACATCACTAAAGATTTTACTCCAAGTACAGAGGTTTGGCTGGGCATGGCAGTGACCAGAATGGAAGACTAAATATATGGTGCTGGCTGCACACACGTGGCAGGGAAGCAGGTAACGGAGGAATGTGCCAGCCCCAGCTTGAACCTGGAGTTGTCACTACAGACTTCAAAACCTCTGGAAGCAGCATTTGTCTCCACTGACCCTAAACTCAAAGGAAAGTCAAACTGTCCCTTCCAAAAGCCGCTGTGATAAGAGGATTGCTGCCACCAAATTCTATATCGTTAAGAGGGTAACTGCCAAGGTAGGTTGCTGCAATCTGAGCAGACACTGCCATCAGGGGCCATGGGAACTGGAGTCCATGAAGGCCACTACAATCAGAAGGATCCGTATTCACCTGAGGCCAGTTCACTCAGAAGGGGTCACTGCTGAAGCTGTTTTTGCCCTTCTTGCGCTTTGTTTTGGAGGACGGTGTGGTGAAGTCAAGCGACTCAAGGCGGAAAGGACGTGGCTGGGGCATCTCCACAGTCTGTGAAGGAGAGACGGGTGCCATGCTGGAGGTGTTGTTGTTCAGGGGTGCGCTCAGCACAGGAGGGGAGTTATGATGGGCTGTAGAGTAAAGGAACAGGACATACCCACATGTTTGGTCTGTTAAGACTCAGCAATGCTTTTCCACGTTCCCAGCTGCATTAAAACCTTATCCATTAATTTTATTGAAGGCAGTCAGGAAATTTAGATATTTTTGCATTTAATTTACTCATTTTAAGGAACTTCCAGACTGGAGTTGACCGTTTCACTGGTTGATTTTCTGAATATGCAATGTATCTAGTCAAATACTAATAACTCAGCCTGGTGGCTGAGCTTTCTCAGCGGACTGCCTCCACATTTGGGATTTGATGCCCACATCCCCTTGAAAGTGCATCACAGCCAGAGTTTAATGACTTTCATGGCACAATGCAAAGCTCATTTAGTTGGTTGAATTGTTGATTATGTCTCTGTTTTGTTCTGTCTTTCTGCTTATTCTCTGTAATTGAACAGCCCAGCTGCCAGCATGACAGGCACCTGAGACTAAGGGTAATAGGTTTCATTCACAGAAGTAGTAACTGGATACATTTCTTCATGCTGCTTCATCAATGTGCCTCAATCCTGTCCTCATGAGACATTTGTAAAGGTAAGATGGGAGTGTGTGTAGTCCATCCAATTTCTGCTAGCAAGGATGCCAATTAGCACCAACTGTGGTGGTGGATTTTATTATGCAGACAGCTCTTCACTAGGAATTAGACTGAAACCCCACAAAAATCTGTTTCACTCAGGCTACCACAAGGTTGTTATCTTTTGTTAGACCTACCTAGTCTACTTTGGAACCAGTGACCTGAAGAGGAAAGGCTCTGTATCTATCGGTTCATCCACAGCTGCATTTATTTCTGTGTGCTGGCTCAGAAATGGCCACAGAGCTTTGCAGCTCAGTACATTGTTCCAAAATTAATTAAAAACAAACAAACAAACAAAACAAAACCAAAAAACAAAGGGCCTGATTGGCAAGAGACTCCTATTGAATGCACAGATGGGCCCATGCTGTACATTTACAGAGCTTAGCTATCCTTAAAACAAATGGAGTGAGACACAGCAAGGGCACTTGTCACCAAGGACTAAGTCCACGGCAAATTTAAAGAGGAATCACTAGCACCACTGAATGACACACGGGCTAAGGCCACTGCTTATGCAGAACATCCAGCCCATGGTGCTTTATTCCCTGAAAAACTGGGATGAGCGGCAACCCTATGGAGGGACAAAAGACAGCAAGTGTTGGTCAGGGTGACACGTTGAATGTGAATTACCTCCAAGCTACAAGCACTGGAAGCAAATCATTCAAATCACTACAGGTAGGTTTATCAACGTCTGGTCTGCTAGAGCAACTCTAGGGAACCATTGTCAGAGGGGAAAATGGCTATTACCACCAATAAAGGAATGGGTTGCATTGTCCATTAAAGAGGCTATTTGACTGGGGAACAACAAATCCCTCTAGACTAACATGCCAGGAATGGAACCCTCACTGGAGGAGACACCGACAAGGAGGAAAGGAAAGGAGAGTGTTGGGATATTTACCAAGACTCTTCATAGGATCAGCACTGAGGATCTGGCTGGCTCGCTTGGACCGGAAATAGTTACTGGCAATATTCTCACTGTCACTCCTGCTCAGCATCAGTTTGTAGCGGTCTTCTTCCTGCTGGGATCACAAAACGCTGTGAGCAGCACTCCCCTCAGCGCAAGCTCGAAAGCAGCCAACCACCATTCCATGAGCTAGGGCCAGAGACTTAGAGATAATATGAAGTGATCGAATATATTATCCAACCTGGGCAACAGTAACACTGCAGAATACACATTCTTGGGAATAATCTGGACAGGCATCGGGCTACATCCTGCCACACCCCATCCCCAATACCTGTAAGCAAAGTCCAAAATGTAATGATACAGGTACAATTCTGCTACACTGGACGGAGTGGGTGCAGGACTGTATGTGCTGCACAGAATGGCTTTCTGGCAACAGTGATACATGGCTGCAGTAGATATATGGCCAGTAGGTTTGCAAACCATGCAAATCCACTGTCCAAAAGTCCTGCCAAGGGGTCCTGTAGGGGCCGCACAGCCACTGCGGGCAATAGGATTGGTCCCATTTACTAAGGTTTTGCATGGGTGGGAGGGGGAAATCAGCAATTGATCCATGAGGCAGGTTTCAATTATCCCCACAGAAGTTTGGGAATAAGCTTCCATCCACACTTGCTGCACTATCCTAGTCCTAGGCCACTGTGTCCTCGGCAGAGAGGCCAAGCAAAGCAGGGAGTGTTTTTGTGGTTGTCAAAGGAGAGCTAAGATTACTCCTGGGGGAATTCTGCGCCCCGAAATTAAAAATTCTGCAGCAAAAAGTTAAAAATTCTGCACACAATATTTGAAAATTCTGCAAAATTCTGCATATTTTGTTTGTCAAAATAACACAATATAATCATGCCAGTTACAATTATTTTGGTAATTTATTTCAAAATATCTGTCAGCAAGTATGTCTGTAACAATACAGACCAAAAAAAAATTCTGGTAATTTTTTATTGACAAATAGATTCCTTACTAGGCATATTAATACAGAACGTTGTGTAATTCATTTAAATGACAATACAGAACTGTATTTCTTGCACCTGTCAGAAGCAGTGCAAAGGCTTGGAGGAGTCGGGGATTACGGAGTTGCTGAGGGAAAAGGAAGGAGCCTAGGAGTGACCCTGGAGGGTGATGAGTGTGGGTGGGAGGTTTTTCTTTGGGGGTGGGATTGTTAGGGGGTTGGGAAGCCTCCCCCATGCAGACCCTGGCTGACCCCAAGCCTCTCCCATTCAGTCAGGCACGTCTGCCCCTGTCCCCGCACCTCTCGTCCCCACGGGTCTCTGCAGAGCCCCTCCCCCATCCCCAGGCTCAACGCTGTCACCCCACTAGCTCCTGAGCCCTTCCCGTCTGTCCACCCCACTAGCCATTCTGAACCCAAATCTGTGACCCCCCCCAGCAGCCCTGTGTGCCCCAATCTGTCTAACCTGGCTCCGCGGGCAGGTGCTGTGATGAACTCTATTCTGGGGGGAATTCTGCAGCACTGAGCATAGAATTTTGTATTTTCCTGCATAAAAAAACATTTTCCCTAAGAAGTGCTGCAGTGCCACCTTTTCCCCACCAGAGGCCGCTGTGGCGCTAGAACAGCCGGCATGAACGCAGCTGTTCTGGCAGCATAGCGTCCTCTGGTGGGTAAAAGGTGGAACTGCAGCACGTATAGGGCAGAATGTTTTTTATGCGGGAAAATACAAAATTCTGCGAGACTGATGAATTCAGCCAATGCGCTATCCTTCTAGTCTTGGAACTGCTCTAGGGCTCTGTTGTCTATCATTCTGGCCAGGGTTGTCTCTCCTCTTCAGAAGGGCCGCCCAGAGGATTCCGGGGGCCCGGGGTCTTCGGCGGCGGGGGGCCCTTCCGTTCCGGGACCCGCCGCCAAAGTGCCCCGAAGACCCACGGCGGGAGCCCCCCGCCTCCGAATTACCGCCGAAGCGGGACCCGCCGCCGAAGCGCAGCCCGGTCTTCGGCGGTAATTCGGTGGCGGAGGGGGGGGGTCCCCGCCGCAGGCCTTCGGGGCACTTCGGCGGCGGGTCCCGGAACAGAAGGGGCCCCCCGCCGCCGAAGACCGGGCTGCGCTTTGGCGGCGGCAGGTCCCGCTTCCCCCCTCCCCGGCCCCAGCCCCTTACCGAGCGCGTCTCCGGCGGGGCCTGAGCTCCGTCCCGCTCAGAGCCGCGTGGTGAGGGGGCGGGGCTGTGAGCTCCACGCCCAGCGGAGGCAGCTGCCCCGCCCCCTCCCCACGCCGCTCTGAGCGGGGCGGGGCTCAGGCCCCGTTGGAGCTCCCAGCCCCGCCCCCTCACCACGCCGCTCTGAGCGGGGCGGGGCTCAGGGGCTCGGCCGGAGGCTGAGGCTCCAGGAGAGGGGCGGAGGCGGGAGCCTCCGCTCTTCTCTTGGGGGCCCCTGCGGAGCCCGGGGCAAATTGCCCCCTTTGCCCCCCCCTCTGGGCGGCCCTGCTCTTCAGGGGCTGGACTCCCAGCATTCCCAGCCCCTGCTGGCCAAGGTCCTACACTCCCCTGACTGACCACTGGACTGTGAGGCCAGCTCACTGCTTCACTATTTACTCTGCTTTACACACACCCTTATTCTAATACCAGTGATGGCTGGGCATGAGTCCCTCTGGAGCCACTCAGCCCTCTGCCTATTTCCTCCAGAAGGAAGAGCTGTGTAGCTCAGAAGGCTCCCTCAGGTCCCGGAGACGTGCAGCTTACCATCAGCAGCTCTCCGTTCTCGCCTGAGGCGCTCTTCCTGGCTGGCTTAGTCTGTGGCAGTGATGGAACTGCTATGAGAACAAAGGCATTACTTAAAAGACCAACAGCACTGAATCATTTCCAGATTTTCCTGACTGTCCCCCTTGTTCCCCACTGCTGCTTACAGACACCCCAGATCACTGCTTACTGAGCCATACGGGGACTAGAAGGACCTTCACACTACACTTTTTATCCAATAGATGGCACATGCTATGCACCTACCAATAAGAACATAAGAACGGCCATATTGGGTCCCAGTATCCTGTCTTCCGACAGTGGCCAATGCCAGGTGCTTCAGAGGGAATGAACAGAACAGGTAATCATCAAGTGATCCATCCCGTTGTCCACTTCCAGCTTCTGGCAAACAGAGGCTAGGGACACCATCCCTGCGCTTCCTGGCTAAGACCCATTGATGGACCTATCCTGCATGAATTTATCTAGTTCTTTTTTTTAACCCTGTTATAGTCTTGGCCTTCACAACATCTTCTGGCAAAGAGTTCCACAGATCAACTGTGCTTTGTGTGAAGAAATACTTCCTTTTGTTTCTTTTAAACCTGCTGCCTATTAATTTCATTTGGTGACCTCTGGTTCTTGTGTTATGAGAAAGAGTAAATAACACTTCCTTATTTACTTTTTCCACACCAGTCATGATTTTATTAGACCTCTATCATATCCCCCTTTAGTCGTCAGTTTTCCAAGCTGAGAAGTCCCAGTCTTATTAATCTCTCCTCATACAGAAGTTATTCCATACCCTCAATCATTTTTGTTGCCCTTTTCTGTACCTTTTCCAATTCCAATATATCTTTTTTGAGATGGGGCCACCAGATCTGCATGCAGTATTCAAGATGTGGATGTACCATGGATTTATATAGAGGCCATATGATATTTTCTGTCTTATTATCTATCCCTTTCCTAATGATCCCCAACATTCTGTTAAGCTTTTTTGTCTGCTGCTGCACATTGAGTGGATGTTTTCAGAGAACTATCCACAATGACTCCAAGATCTTTCTTGAGTTGTAACAGCTAATTTAGACCCCATCATTTTATAAGTATAATTAGGATTATGTTTTCCAATGTGCTTTGCATTTATCAACATTGAATTTCATCTGCCATTTTGTTGCCCAGTCACGCAGTTTTGTGAGATCCCTTTGTAACTCTTTGCAGTCTGCTTTGGACTTAACTATCTTGAGTAGTTTTGTATCATCTGGAAATTTTGCCACCTCACTGTTTACCCCTTTTTCCAGATCATTTATGAATATGTTGAACAGTACTCATCCCAGTACTGACCCCTGGGGGACACCACTATTTACCTCTCTCCATTCTGAAAACTAACCATTTATTCCTACCCGTTATTTTCTATCTTTTAACCAGTTACTGATCCATTAGTAGGGCCCTACCACATTCATGGCCATGAAAAACACGTCACGGACCGTGAAATCTGGTCTCCCCCACCCATGAAATCTGTATAGTATAAAGTAAAAGCACAAAAGACCAGATTTCATGGGGGAAACCAGCATTTCCCAAATTGGGGGGCCTGACCCAAGAGGGAATTGCAGGGGGTCACGACGTTATTGTAGGGGGGTTGTGATATTGCCACCCTTACTTCTGCGCTGCCTTCAGAGCTGGGGAGCCGGAGAGCGCGGGCTGCAGGCCAGGGGCCCAGCTCTGCAGGCAGCAGTTCAGAAGTAAGGGTGGCAACACCGTACTATACCATCCTTATTTCTGTGCTGCTGCTGGCGGTGGCTCTGCCTTCAGAGCTGGGCTCCTGGCCAGCAGCCTCCGCTCTCCAGCTCTGAAGGCAGTGCCAGCACCAGCAATAGTGCAGAAGTAAGGGTAGCACTAACGCAATCACCCCTACAATAACCTTGTGACCCCACCACAACTCCTTTTTGGGTCAGGAACCCTACAATTACAACACTGTGAAATATCAGAGTTAAATAGCTGAAATAATGAAATTTATGATTAAAAAAATTCTATGATCATTAAATTGACCAAAATGGACTGTGCATTTGGGAGGGCCTATCCACGAGAGGCCCTTCCCTCTTATCCCTGACAGCTTACATTGCTTAAGAGCCTTTGGTGAGGGACCTTGTCAAAGGGTTTCTGAACATCTAAGTACATTGTATCCACTGAATCACCCTTGTCCACATGCTTATTGACCCCCTCAAAGAATTCTAGTAGATTGGGGAGGTATGATTTCCCTTTACAAAAAAAATGTTAACTCTTTCTCACCAGATTATGTTAATCTAGGTGTCTGATAATTCTGTTCTTTACTATCATTTCAGCCAATTTGCCCGATACTGAAGTTAGATTTACCGGCCTGTAATTTCCAGGATCACCTCTGGAGCCTTTTTAAAAAATTGGCATCACATTAGCTATCCTCCAGCCATTGGGTACAGAAGCTGATTTAAATGAAAGGTTACATACCACAGTGCAACTACATGTGGGGCCTGCAGGTCTGTGCAGTGAATATTTCAACCTTGTAGGGAAAATGGTTCATCTATTGGGCTAAGGCAGCTAATACAGAGAAGGGAATGAAATAAAAAGCACAGGACTGGGGGTCAGGCATCCTGGGTTCCCTCACTCTACTACAGACTCACTATGGCACATTGGGAAGTCATGTCCTTCTGTGCCTCAGTTTACCCCCTTTTAAAACCAGTCTAATAATACCTACCTGATGAGGGTTTGTGAAACCTAATTCATTAATCTCATAAACTGCTTCAAGGTCCTTGAAGGAAAAGAATGGGGAGAAGGGCAACAATTTTATGTTAAGCACCAGTTACCAAACAAGACTCCACTAAAGGCCCAGAGATGCTTATGATATTTAATCAGATATGGGTTATACTGTTGTGTGGTTTAACACAAGATTCCCTACTATCACACAAATCAATGACATCCTGTTCAAAATAAATAGTCAGGTAGACCCAATAAGAGATGCTTTGTCCTCATCTAGCTAGATCATCATCCAGGCTCTCACAGAAAGATTACAGCTAATTCTGTACCCGTGAGCCAAACCAAGGTTTTATAAGCAAATACTATCCAAACGCGATACACATGGCCATGCCAGTGAGCCGAGATAAGCTGCGTGGATGGGGAGTACAATGCAGATGCCTTTCTTACCTGCGGGAAGGCTGGTTTTTTGAATGACAAGCTCTGGGAGTTTCCAGCAGCCGCTGTCCTCATCCCAGATGGACTCGCATCTGATCTTATCTAGGTTGCTATAGTTATAGTCACGCCGTATGAGGGGCTGCACCTGATCCAGAAGCTGCTGAAAGAGCAAGCAGTCCCGCTCCTGTCGGCGGATGGTGGCAAGATAATCAATCTTCTCCAACTCAAACTCTGACTGCAAGTCTTTGATTTCGGTCTCAGCAGCTCGCAGCTAGGTCACCAAAAGGAAAGGGTTAATTGTGATGAGAACAGAGAGAACTCTAGATGACTGGCACAACAAGAATGATTAGGAGGAAGATATGAAGAGGGAAGAAAGACATGAGGAGAGTTTGAAAAGATTTGCACTGTTTACTTTAGAGAGGAGACTAATAACGAGAGGGCATGATCTAAGTATACGGTATATGAATGGTTCAGAGAAAGTGGATTGGGAACTTCTATTCTCCCTGTCTCATAACCCAATAACAAGAGGACATTCAATGAAACTGAAAGGTGCCAAATTCAAAACTGGTAAAAGGAAACGCTTCTTCACACAATGTACAATCAGAATGTGGAACTCACTGCCACATGAAGTTGTGGGAATAAATAACTTTGAATTTTGCTATGAGGGGCTGGAACTTATATGGACGTCAAGAATATCAGAATTACACTAGCATATAATAAAAAATGGGAAGAGATGTAAAACCTCAGGCTTCAAGTTTCAAACAAATCTCTGACAAATCTCCCTAATCCTATTAGGGATTAGAATGAATTCCTGTAGGGGCAGATTCTCCCACATCTGCCTACACCAGGGTTTACTGCCCCTTCCCCTGAAGTATCTGGTGCTATTGTAGACAGGTTACTGGACTAGATGGACCTTGGGCCCCCTACCTAGAAGCCGCTGCCAGAGGGTTGTGCTGGTCACTTTCGGGAGCCGCCCGAGGTAAGCGCTGACCCCCTGATCTCCTCCTGCACCCCAACCCCTTGCCTCAGCCTACAGTCTGCACCCTGCACCCAAATTCCCTCCCAGAGCCTGCATCCCACACCCCCTCCTGAACCCCAGTCTGCTGGAAGTGTGTGAGGATGAGGGAGAATGAGCGACAGAGGGAGGGGGGATAGAGTAAGAAGGGGGTGGGGCTTTGGAGAAGGGGCATGACAGGGCCGTTGTCTCAGGGAAGGAGCCGGGAGCGAGGCAAGGGTCTTTCAGTTTGCGCGATTAGACAGTTGGCAACCCTACCAGGCAGGCAGGTGGAAACCCTGGCCATGCTGGAAGAGCATGCCCAGCAGCGCAGCAGGCAGCTCGCTGGGCACCAGCCAGCGCAGGCGCAGCACCGCCCAAATGTCAGGCGGACCGTGTCCGCATGGGCATTGCTTGTGCATGCGTGCCCATTGACTGGTCTGCCCTGGGGCCTGGAATTGCTGTCAGCGGACCTGAGTGCACACGTGTTTTTGGAGGCCCTTTGGTAGGTAAGCACTATATCTTTAAAGCTGCATGTTGTCAGAGGGTCTGATTTTCTGAATGGCCTCACTTTGATGGGCATAATTTTGCATTTACAATTATTTTTGGGTGCAATTCGTACTGCTTATATGTCTTCTGATTCATAGCTATAATGAACCACAGTCAAATGAAGACAGATACCTAATTCCTTCAGCATCAAAAGCATGATTGTGATTGGAACAACAGAGACTTGGTGGGAGAACTCACATGACTGGAGTACTGTCATAGATGGATATAAACTGTTCAGGAAGGAGAGGCAGGGCAGAAAAGGTGGGGGAGTTGCATTGTATGTAAGAGAGCAGTATGACTGCTCAGAGCTCCAGTATGAAACTGCAGAAAAACCTGAGAGTCTCTGGATTAAGTTTAGAAGTGTGAGCAACAAGGGTGATGTTGTGGTGGGAGTCTGCTATAGACCACCAGACCAGGGGGATGAGGTGGACGAGACTTTCTTCCAGCAACTAATTGAAGTTACTAGATCACAGGCCCTGGTTCTCGTGGGAGACTTCAGTCACCCTGATAACTGCTGGGAGAGCAATACAGGTGCACAGACAATCCAGGAAGTTTTTGGAAAGTGTAGGGGACAATTTCCTGGTGCAAGTTGCTGGAGGAACCAACTAGGGGCAGAGCTCTTCTTGACCTGCTGCTCACAAACCAGGAAGAATTAGTAGGGGAAGCAAAAGTGGATGGGAACCTGGGAGGCAGTGACCATGAGATGGTCGAGTTCAGGATCCTGACACAAGGAAAAAAGGAGAGCAGCACAATATGGACCCTGGACTTCAGAAAAGCAGACTTTGACTCCCTCAGGGAGCTGATGAGCAGGATCCCCTGGGAGAATAACATGAGGGGGAAAGGAGTCCAGGAGAGCTGGCTGTATTTTAAAGAACCCTTATTGAGGTTGCAGGAACAAACCATCCCGATGTGTAGAAAGAACAGTAAATATGGCAGGTGACCAGCTTGGCTTAACAGTGAAATCCTTGCTGATCTTAAACACAAAAAAGAAGCTTACAAGAAGTGGAAGATTGGACAAATGATCAAGGAGGAGTATAAAAATATTGTTCAGGCATGCAGGAGTGAAATCAGGAAGGCCAAATCACACTTGGAGTTGCAGTTAGCAAGGGATGTTAAGAGTAACAAGAAGGGTTTCTTCAGGTATGTTAGCAACAAGAAGAAAGTCAAGGAACGTGTGGGCCCCTTACTGAATGAGGGAGGCAACCTAGTGACAGGAAAAAGCTCATGTACTCAAGGCTTTTTTTGCCTCTGTCTTCACGAACAAGGTCAGCTCCCAGACTGCGGCACTGGGCAGCACAGCATGGGGAGAAGGTGACCAGCCCTCTGTGGAGAAAGAAGTGGTTCAGGCCTATTTAGAACAGCTGGATGAGCACAAGTCCATGGGGCCAGATGCGCTGCATCCAAGGGTGCTAATGGAATTGGCGGATGTGATTGCAGAGCCATTGGCCATTATCTTTGAAAACTCATGGCAATCGGGGGAGGTCCCTGATGACTGGAAAAAGGCTAATGTAGTGCCCATCTTTAAAAAAGGGAAGAAGGAGGATCCGGGGAACTACAGGCCAGTCAGCCTCACCTCAGTCCCTGGAAAAATCATGGAGCAGGTCCTCAAGGAATCAATTCTGAAGCTCTTAGAGGTAGGGTGACCATATATTTTATAGGGACAGACCTGATATTTGGGGTATTTTCTTCTATAGGCGCCTATTACCCCCCACCCCCGTCCTGATTTTTCATACTTGCTGTCTGGTCACCCTTCTTAGAGAAGAGGAAAGTGATCAGGAACAGTCAGCATGCATTCACCAAGGGCAAGTCATGCCTGACTAACCTAATTGCCTTCTATGATGAGATAACCGGCTCTGTGGATGAGGGGAAAGCAGTGGATGTGTTATTCATTGACTTTAGCAAAGCTTTTGATACGGTCTGCCACAGTATTCTTGGCAGCAAGTTAAAGAAGTATGGGCTGGATGAATGGACTATAAGGTGGATAGAAAGCTGGCTAGATCGTCAGGCTCAACAGTGATCAATGGCTCCATGTCTAGTTGACAGCTGGTATCAAGTGGAGTGCCCAAAGGGTCGGTCCTGGGGCCGATTTTGTTCAATGTCTTCATTAATGATCTGAAGGATGGTGTGGACTGCACTCTCAGCAAGTTTGCAGATGACACTAAACTGAGAGGAGTGGCAGATACGCTGGAGGTTAGGGATAGGATACAGAGGGACCTAGACAAATTAGAGGATTGGGCCAAAAGAAATATGATGAGGTTCAACAAGGACAAGTGCAGAGTCCTGCACTTAGGACGGAAGAATCCCATGCACTGCTACAGACTAGGGACCAAAAGGCTAGGCAGCAAGTTCTGCAGAAAAGGACCTAGGGGTTACAGTGGACAAGAAGCTGGATATGAGTCAACAGTGTGCCCTTGTTGCCAAGAAGGCTAACGGCATTTTGGGCTGTATAAGTAGGGGCATTGCCAGCAGATTGAGGGATGTGATGATTCCCCTCTATTCGACATTGGTGAGGCCTCATCTGGAGTACTGTGTCCAGTTTTGGGCCCCACATTACAAGAAGGATGTGGAAAAATTGTAAAGAGTCCAGCGGAGGGCAACAAAAATGATTAGGGGGCTGGAGCACATGACTTATGAAGAGAGGCTGAGGGAACTGGGATTGTTTAGTCTGCAGAAGAGAAGAATGAGGGGGGATTTGATAGCTGCTTTCAACTACCTAAAAGGGGGTTCCAAAGAGGATGGATCTAGACTGTTCTCAGTGGTACCAGATGACAGAACAAGGAGCAATGGTCTCAAGTTGCAGTGGGGGAGGTCTAGGTTGGATATTAGGAAAAACTTTTTCACTAGTAGGGTGGTGAAGCACTGGAATGGGTTACCTAGAGAGGTGGTGGAATCTCTATCCTTAGAGGTTTTTAAGATCAGGCTTGACAAAGCCCTGGCTGGGATGATTTAGTTGGGGATTGGTCCTGCTTTGAGCAGGGGGTTGGACTAGATACCTCCTGAGGTCCCTTCCAACCCTGATATTCTACGATTCTATGTGCCCCCCCACTTCAGCTGTGACAATGTAAGAAGCTGTGCCACTAGAGAGAATAATCTCTCTCTCACACACACATGGCGTGCATGCACACAGCCAATTTATTAGTTTGCAGGTCAAAGCAGGACAAAGCTGGAGATGGGCAACAGCTCACCATGACCATTCTCAATGATCCCAAGTTCTGCCCACTCTGCCTAGGTTATAGATATGTGTGAGTAACAGTACAAATCATAACAACAACGCCTGGATAGCACTTTCCCCTGCACCTCTCAAAGATCTTTACAAAGGTGAGTGAAAATCTCTCTTCTCCATCATAGATGGGGAAACAATTTGCCCACATGAGTCAACAGCAGAGCCAAGTAGAGAATTCGGGTCTCCTGTCTGTTGTTCTATCCAGGCTGGCTCAAAGCATGTCATATATAGCTATCAAAAGTAGGCCACTTGATTTACAGCTTCTACTTTGCGTTATGTTGAGGTGGAATAACATAGTGACAATTTTGGGCTCCCCCCAAGCAAAAAATCTTACTCTTATTTTTAGAAATCATGAGGCTTTGATGTGAGCGAGGATAATTTAATATTTAAGATTATCAAGGGGCTAAAATAATCAAAATCCGTGTCTAACATGTCTTGTCAGTTAACTAGGATCAGTCTGAGAGCCACAGAGATGCCAGAGTCATGCTGACTGGAATGTCTCATCACTATAACAAAAGGATGAAGGTGAAGGAGGAAAGGCGGATGAGGGGATAGGAGTAAGGGGCACCTCCAAGAGTAATCTCATGGATGCTCCCCAGATCCTAGCTCTATATGAAGAGTTAATTGCTTCTTAGGGGTTACCTTCTTCTGCATCTTCTCCAGCAGCTTGCTCTTGGCTCGCACCTCCTCTTGGATAGAGTCATAGACATTGAGCAGGACCCAGTCACTGCTGTCCTCATCAATTTTCTGCAGCGCTGCCACCAGCTGCTTCTTCCGTTCATCTGCATATTTTTTCCGATGTTTGTGCTTTTCCTTCAGGTCCTTGTTTTTGGCCTGTTCTCCTCCAACCACCTGTTGTTCCAGCATGTGCAGCCTGGAAGAGTTGGACACATTTCTTAGATCTGTAGCATAAAGGAACATCTGCACATATGCAAATAATACACTTCCATGGCAACTGCCTAGAGACATTTTAAAAGATACAATAAACAGACAGTGATTTCTGTTGAAGTGAGTATTCAGATTTGTTGATTTAAGAGGTGAGTGACGATGGGGAGCCTCTGTTTTAAGATTTACTTTGTGTTATGATGTTCACCAAAGCATGAGCTCAGTGTATGTATCTTTACATACATCCTGAATGTATTCACCATTAGGTATATCTAGAAATCTTGACATTTATGAAGTAAAAGATTTTTTTAAAAATTAACATCCTAATCCTTATTCTTTGTTTTGAAACCTGCTGTTTAGCCCCAAGATTGATATAGCAGGGGCTGCCATTAGGATACAGAGCATCCCAAAATCATTTGTAATTTATTTTCAGTGGGTGGGCTTAGGCAGATGTAGTAAAGGGAGCAATTTCCATACGCAGGGGCTGCCACATCAAAGGCTTGGTCTCTTGCTGACCTCAGGTCAACAGTGAAGCCCCTGAAAGGCAGGGAAATATCTGCCATGACGATAAGACAAATGCCCTTCTGTGAATCACACAACAAATTGATGTCCATGCATCAAGAGGGAATATGTACCTGCACTGAATTACTGAATATTTTGTGCACAGGAGGAAAAAAACCTGTTCCCCTAACAACCCTCCAACAGGTCATTTAAGGTGATTGCCCCCTTGGGAATGTTAATATTTTTACTACAATCCCTTGCCTATGCTGAGGATTTCAGACATTGGTTGCCAGCCCCTCGTGTAATTGCATTGGTGTAGAGAGTGTAAAACTGCTCTGAGTCACTATTCACACTGGTGGAGCTTATCCTGGTTGAACCTGGCGTAAGCTGTACCTTATGGCCATGCACTTTTTCTACACAGGGGTTTGCACTGCTGCTGCTATATCAGAGGCTGGCCAATGGGGGCCAATAAGGAGAGACTGCCAGAGTAGACATGACCTGCAATGATACTATCCTCTTAACTGTCTTTTCTTCCATCAGAGCATGCAAACCCATTCCTAAAGAACTCAGGTTTCCTCAAGAGGAAACTGGCTCTTTCTGCTCCACTGGACCTCCTGTCTCAATAGCTTGAGTTTGATATGAAACAATTTAGCCCTCAGCAGCTTTTGTTTAATGCACAATTGAATCCTGCTTTGCTAAACAGTAGCAGATAGTCTGCAGACATCCTGAGCTGTAAAGTCTTTTCAAGGAGGCTTTGAAAATCCCATCTCCAAGGAACCCTGCCTTGCCTGATATGCAAAGAACTTTGATGTTTAACAATGTAATTGTAGGAGTGCGTTTCCTTTCCTTGTGTGTTAAGCAAACTAAGTTCTGCAAGGGAGTGTTGAGATTTGACACAATCAATCAGAATAATTTCTTTGGAGCTGTCTCAGCCTGTCATAAATGAAGGGGGGGGCGTAGCTCCCTTTGATAGACACCCAGCCACCCAGTTAGCTGTAAAATCCCTCTTGGTAGCTGTTCTCTGCTTGCTTTACCTGTAAAGGGTTAACAAGCCCACAGGTAAAAGAAAAGGAGTGGGCACCCAACCAAAAGAGCCAATGGGAAGGCTAGAACTTTTTAAAATGGGAAAGAAACTTTCCCTTCATCTGTTGTTCTCCAGAGAAGCAGGGGCAGAGCGGTAATGCTATAAGCAGGAATGCTGTGTAAGTTTTGAACCAGGTATGAAAAATTAGCTTCCATATCTAGAAGGAATCATTTGGATAGGGAACATTTCGATGAATGTGATCAGGTTTATTCTTTATTCTGGCTTGTGGATCTCCTCTGTGCTAACCCCAGATGCTTTTGTTTGCTTTTGTTGTAACCTTTAAGCTGAACCCCCAAGAAAGCTATTTTGGGTGCTTAATTTTTTGAATTGCTCTTTTAAAATCTAGCAAAAGCCTAAGTTGCAGATGTATTTTCTTTCTTTTTGTTTTTAATAAAACTTACCTTTTTAAGAACAAGATTGGATTTTGTGTGTCCCTAAGAGGTTTGTACATGTTGTTTGATTACCTGGTAGCAACAGCTAATTTCCTTTGTTTTCTTTCTCAGCTCTTCCCCGGAGGGCTTGAGGGTACCCCACAGGGAGGATTTCCCACGTGCTCCTTCCTGGGTTCCAAGGGTTTTTTTTGCATTTGGGTGGTGGCAGCGTTTACCAAGTCAAGGTCAGAGAGAAGCTGTAACCTTGGGAATTTAATACAAGCCTGGAGTGGCAAGTATTAATTTGTAAAGTCCTTGCGGGCCCCCACTTCCTGCACTCGGAGTGGCAGAATGGGGATTCAGCCTTGACGCAGCCTAACAGCCGAATAGCTTATAATTTACAAATTGCACTGCCTTGTATATTTTAATAGCCTGTTTGAGCCTAAGAGATGCCCAACAGAGAAATGTGCAGCAGAGAAGCCCTTGGGAAACCTTCTGGAGAAGCAATTACAGCACAAGGCCATTTTCAGAATGAAGCAGCATTCAACACTTGAGAGGTTAAAATAAGGGCACACAATTGACTCAAAAAACAGTGGAACCCACGAAGAGTGAATCAGGATATAGTGAAACTCCACTAGTGGGGAACTGACAGCAAGTCCCACATTGTTTCAATGTCATTCTGCTTAAAGGGACTGTCCAGTCAGGCCCTCTCCAGGGCAGAGTAACAACTGTGCCATTTTCACACTAGTTTGGACTCAAGATGGGCCAAAAGTTGAACCTTGAATCTGAAGCTCTTCATACTCCAAGGGTCAACTTTGGGTTCAAGGCTCTGAACCTTGTTCCACAGCAGATCCAGGCCAGAAGGGACCGATTTGCCAGTTCTCGTTCAGATGTGGTTCTTGCAAGAACAGCTGATTTCCATTTTCACTGTTTTGGGGCAAATATTTTACAGTAACAATAACCAACATATTTTTCAAGGTGAGTTTTATCACAGCAGACTGACAGCCCTAAAGAGGAAAGTCTCATTTGTCGAGCTACACTATGGGCAGCAACAAGGCAAGATTCCTCCACACCTCACCCCACCACCGGGGCTCCAATGCCCTGGAGGAACCCCCTCTGGGATTGAAAAAGGAGTTGTCTCCATGGTCTGTTCAGTTCCAAACAGCAAGTAGATAGAAATGCATTAGTTTAAGACAGGCCTACCAACAGCCCCAAAAAAGGAAAGACTTCAGAGTTAGGCAGCATTTGATCTGGTAACCCAGAAGCAAAACACTTGCTGTCCCATTTGCAATCTCTTCAAATGGCCTGTTCCCCAATATTTCACTGTTATAATTTCTGTATTTTGGCAACATCTAATGTCAGATCTGCTGGGTCTTCATGTTTGAACAAGACTGGAACTTCCTTGTGGAGCAGGAGACACATCATCTTCTGTTCTGTACACATTAAACACACTGTCCGAACTTAATAATAATAATACAGTGCAATAGTCTGGTTGTTTCTGCCCATGCACCTCACATGCAATGCACAGAAGGCACTCTGCCGGATCAGAGGCACAGTTACTGACCTGGCAAGTACTTGCTGTTGGTCCACAGCCACTGGAAGCTCCTCAGCAGCAACGGCCACTTCTGCTCCAGGACTCTCTCTGGTCACACTCCCGACGTACTGGGCTATCTGAGGCTCTGCTGTGTCCTGAGGGCAAAAGGCAACTAAAGACAGCTGTTCTGAAAACATGCAGCATGTGACACACAATGAAGCAGGAAACTGTCTCACTCTGGGGCTGCTCGTGGACCAAAGAGGAAGGAATGTCATTTTGCTGCTTCCCCCTGCAGCACAAGCCACCGAAATTGTCACATTACCCTTAAGGATATGGTACTGCTTGGAGTGAAGTTTTGGCATTGGGAAAGCTAAATTTCCCCTTGCATTTTCAATTGGCTGTGGGATTCTTTTTCATTTCCTGCCCTAGTAGTGTTGCTGTGCACTGTTAAACAGCTGCCACATTCCACCCCAGAAGCAGCTGCACTGTGGCTAGATAAATACGCTCTTTTATTGAGTATCCATGAACCTCACAGACACAGGGAACAGGCAGCTAGATTTGTTCCATTTGTCTGATAAAGAGCACTGGCTGATGGGTACCTTGGTGGACACCTGTTCTGTTTCTGTGACGGCGACAACAGGGCCTGGAGACAAAGGTGCCTGGTCAGGGAGAGTTTCAACCCTCAGGACAGCATCTGGAGAATACAAGAAAAAATACCCAGAACTCTTAGCTACAAGCTCTCCACCACTAGAGCATCACTCTATGAAAATATCACCCAAAATTTGCATCGACCACATCTGCGAGCAGAACAGCTGCCAATTGCCACCCCACCCTGTTTGGGGAAAACCATGGGAGACCCAGAGAGCATCCTGCATGAATACAGTAGTTTTCACAATGGATGGTAAAACTTTGGAGGTTCACATGAGAATGCTCAGCCTGTCTCTGAGGGTGGGGGCTTACGGTCAAAGAAAAATCACCATTTTGTATTAGAAAATGCCTGAGCCAACCACTGAGAACACAGGTAATAGAACTACTATGGATTATCAGCTCTTTGGGGCACAGACCATCTTTCTGGTATGTGTTTGTTCAGTAACTAGCTCAACTGGCTCCTAGGCAGCACTGCAAAACAAATAAGGATGGCTGGCAGCAAGTCACAATTGTCTCAGGAATCCCCAAACTTTGCCTAGTTGACAGGCCATATTGGCTACTCACCAGGCATTGAAGGGGCACACCTAATTCACATAGAGTGGATAAGTTTGAAACTATCACCCTTGTACCGTGCATAGAAGTGTGGCTTGTGCCAAGCCAATTGGCTTAAGGTACAGCAATGCATGATGGGACCTGTCATCTCTGCAGTTCAAATCTTTCATTCAAGCTAAGTGCTGTTGTGGCCCAAGCTGCAAAGTTCTATTGTCTGCAGTTGCTAGTCCCCCGGTCTACATCCTCCCTGCTCTATGGTTCCCCCAAGAACTAGCACTTCTCTAAATCTTCCCCGTTCCCACCTGCTTCCTTCCTGAGATTTTCCTCCAGAGTGGACAGCTTGCGGTCGTAGGAAGTCCGCATGGTATTGATGTCCTCCTCAAGTCGGGCGCGGGACTCTTGCTCGGCTTCATAGTCTGCCTTCAGCCGGGCCAGCTTCGCCTCATACTCCTGAAAGGCACAAGGGCACTGTGGACAGCCTGGCGTGGCACATCTCAGTGGTCTACTCGTGACCATCCCCACCCATTCTGGGCTGCTCGTCACTTCCCTAGCAATATACTAAATACAGAGCTGTATTCACAGCCATTTTCCACTCT
The DNA here is from genome assembly GCF_020497125.1 of Mauremys mutica. Classification (NCBI taxonomy): domain Eukaryota; kingdom Metazoa; phylum Chordata; order Testudines; family Geoemydidae; genus Mauremys; species Mauremys mutica. The sequence goes on along the minus strand of NW_025423265.1, from coordinate 463,279 downwards.
ACGATTTAAATGAACACAGTGGCTGCTCAAAGGTGATTGGCACTTCTCCATTTATTCACAGGACAGGAATAGCTGATGCAACAATGATGCCAGCATGCCTCAACCCTGCCCTGGAGGGATCGCCTTTAAAAATGAGAGGGGAGTTCACGCCCTCTAGCACTTTCAACTCTGATCTCTCTGCCCAGTCTGCCAAGAAGGAGTCCAGTCAGTGCTGATTCTGGAGGTGGATTATGAATTTGAACACCTGCATGTTAGGAAATGGACTAATATCCCAACCTGGATTATCAGCCATCAGGAAATGTACAGATGGCATTAAAAACTTGACTGTCAATAAGACAGAGTAATCAGTGTATGTGTGTGTGTGTGTACTAGTTATCCCTCTCTCCAGCATATATCCAGGCTACGTGAGATGTTTCAATGCATAATCTGAATTTTCTGATCCTTTCTGATGGTGGATTATGTGAATCTTGACCCACACAGACAAGCTTGGACAAATCCAAAATTGCAATTAAATGGGAATTTTCCAGGCTAGATAAGAGCTGATTCATAGGAAATCTAGAATTTAGGCTTCTGTATATTTGAAATTGGTCATTATGATTTTTGGGGACAAATGAGGCAGCCTTGTGTCATACAAACCACATCCTAAATGCTATCAGATTGGAACAAATTTTTGACCCTCCCAATATGGCCAAATTAGAGCCATCAACAGAAAAGACGGTTACTCACCTTTGTAACTGTTGTTCTTCGAGATGTGTTGCTCATATCCATTCCAATTAGGTGTGCGTGCGACGCATGCACGTTCGTCGGAAGATTTTTACCCTAGCAATACTCGGTGGGTCGGCTGGGCGCCCCCTGGAATGACCTGCTCAGTCGATCCGCCAGAGTGTTCCGAACCCCCGGGAGAAAGGACGCTACCAGGCCTATCGAGTGGGCTATGCAAAAGTCCCAGAGTCTGATGGTCTCCTGACAAAGGGGGGAAGATCAAGTCCCTCCCTGTTTGTTAATATAGTACATGGCCGTTGTGTTGTCCGTAAACACTGAGACACTGCAGCCTTGTAAATGTTGCAGGAACGCCTGGCACGCTAGGCGGACTGCTCTCAGTTCTCGGACATTTATGTGCAGGGTCAGCTCCTGAGATGACCAGAGGCCTTGTGTACGAAGGCTCCTGAGGTGCGCGCCCCAGCCGAGAGAAGATGCGTCCGTCGTCAGGGACACTGAGGGCTGAGGCGGATGGAACGGTAGCCCTGCACACACCAGGGAGGGAGTCAGCCACCAGTCTAAAGAGCCTAGAGTGCTCGGGGGAATGGTGACTATTGTGTCTATTGAGTCCCTGCTCGGGCGGTATACCGAGTTGAGCCAAGTTTGTAACGGACGCAGGCGGAGCTTGGCGTGCTTGATTACGAACGTGCATGCAGCCATGTGACCCAAGAGACCGAGACAAGTGCGAACCGAGGTCGTCGGGAAATTCTGCAGACCGCGGATGATTGTTGCCATTGCTTGAAACCGCGGCTGTGGTAAGCAGGCCCTGGCGAGATTGGAGTCTAGGGTTGCTCCTATGAAGTCTAACCTCTGTGTGGGAACCAGAGAGGACTTCTCTATATTGATCACCAGGCCTAGACGAGTGAATAGGTCCCTGACGATGCCCACATGCTGGCCGACTTGTGTCTCGGAGGTCCCCCAGAGGAGCCAATCGTTCAGATACGGAAACACGTGTATCCGACGTCGGCGGAGATATGCGGCGACCACGGCCATGCACTTCGTGAATACCCTTGGGGCTGTGGAAAGGCCGAAGGGCAGAACTGTGAACTGGAAGTGCTGATGGTCGGCTATGAAGCGGAGGTACCTCCTGTGCGGAGGAAAAATGATGATATGAAAATATGCGTCCTTCATATCGAGGGTGGCATACCAATCTCCAGGATCCAAGGACGGGATAATGGTCCCCAGGGATACCATACGGAACTTCAACTTTACCATAAACTGCTTGAGTCCTCGCAGGTCTAGGATGGGTCTGAGACCACCCTTTGACTTGGGGATCAGGAAATAACGGGAGTAAAACCCCTTGCCCTTTTCATTCTTTGGCACCTCCTCTATAGCTCCCATGGCGAGGAGCGACCGCACCTCTTGCAAGAGGAATTGCTCGTGAGAGGGGTCCCTGAAGAGGGACGGGGTGGGAGGGTGGGGCTGAAACAAATTGGAGGTGGTATCCATATTCCACCGTGCGTAGGACCCAGAGGTCCGAGGTTAACTGGGACCACGCCGGGAGGAAGTAGGAGAGATGGTTGGAGAAGGGAGGAGAAGGATCCTGGCCTGTACTTGGTACGCCGTCCTTGGGCGCACCTTCAAAAGTTAGATTTTGGTCCCGCTGGTGGTTTCGAGGGACCTTGATTTTGGCCCCTTTGGGGTCCTGATTGGCGTCTACGCCCACCTCGGCCGTGCCGCCTGTCAAAGTCCTGCCTGTTTCTAGGCACAAAATATGAACGGGGAGGTTGGGGGCGGAAGGGTCTGCATTGGGTCACTGGCGTGTGCATGCCTAGCGAACGTATTATGACCCTATTGTCTTTCAGGCTTTGCAGCCTAGGGTCAGTCTTCTCCGAGAAGAGGCCTTTACCATCGAACGGCAAGTCCTGGATGGTGTACTGCAACTCGGGTGGGAGGTTGGAAACGTGAAGCCATGAGATACGCCTCATGGCAACACCTGAGGCCAGAGTCCTGGCTGCTGAGTCGGCTGCATCGAGCAAGGCTTGGAGGGAAGTTCTGGCACCTTTTTTCCTTCCTCCAAGAAGGCCGCGAACTCCTGGCGGGAATCCTGAGGGAGTAGTTCCATAAATCTCCCCACCTCCGCCCATGTGTTGTAATTATAGCGGCTGAGGAGGGCTTGTTGATTCGCCACCCAGAGCTGTAAGGCGCCCACTGAGTACACCTTACGGCCGAGCAGGTCCATTCGCCTAGCCTCCTTCAATTTTGGGGCTGCCGCCTGCTGGCCATGGCGTTCCCTCTCATTAACTGATTGAACGACCAGTGAGCATGGAGGAGGATGGACATATAAATACTCGTACCCCCTAGAGGGCACCATATATTTACGCTCGACTCCCCTGGCCGTAGGTGGGATGGAGGCCGGCGATTGCCATATATTGTCTGCATTGGCTTGGATGGTACGAATAAACGGTAGGGCCACTCTGGTGGGAGCATCAGCCGACAGAATGCTCACCACCGGGTCCTCAACCTCTGGGACCTCCTCTACCTGGAGGTTCATGTTGAGTGCTACCCTCCTGAGGAGGTTCTGGTGGGCCCTCAGGTCGATTGGAGGAGGGCCCGAGGAAGATGACCCTGCCACCGCCTCATCTGGAGAAGAGGAAGAGGAGACACCTGGGATGAGAGGGTCCTGCATGGCCTCTTGCTCCTGAGCAACCTCCTGCTCCAGTGGGACTGGGGAGTCTGGTGGGTGGACTGGAGCTTCCTCCGTACCAGCGGGAGGCGGACGGCTGATTGTCGCCTCTGGCACCCGGTGCTCTGATGGTGCCGAGCGGGACGGGACTACTGGTGCCCCTTGGGCCTGGTGGTACGCCCAAGGCGTCCAGAAGGACCATAGGTGTGGGCCTAGGTCCTGGGCCTGTGCCTCTTGGAAGACCCCGGTGGGCACATCAGACTCACGGTCCTGCGCATAATAGCTGTCCGCGCGGGATGACTCTGAAGTGTGCCTGGAAGGCCATGGAGGAGCGGAGAGGCCCTGAGCAGAGTCCATGTCTCTAGCTGGCCCAGCTCTACTTGGCACCAGATACCGGTACCGGGAGGCATACCGGTACCGGGAATGAGATCGGGACCTGCGACCGGAACGGTGCCGGGATGTCGACCACGATCTCGAGGCTCGGTGTCTGGAGCGGCTACGGGAGTCACGGTGCCTGGAGCGTGCCGAGAATATCGGGCCGGCGACCGGGATGCCGACTGGAGCCGCGAGTGCGACTGGTACCGCAGAGGAGAACGGTGCCGGGACTGTGAGCGGCGACGGGAGCGGAAGCGCCGTCGGGACCTGGAACGTCTGCGGGACCATGATCTAGAACGGTGCCGGTCTGCTGTGCCAACAGAGGGTGGCCGAATCAAGGCTGGCTTGCCTATAGACTGTATTGCCCGCACCGGCGGTGCCGGGGGCGGAGGCAGCATCGACTCTGTCATCAAAATCAGATCCCTCGCCGTTGAGAACGTCTCCGGCGTGGACGGGATATTAAGCTCTACCACAGGTCTAGCCGGGGAGCTGACAGGCACCAGACTCGATGGCCCTTGTGGGACCGGAATCGACGGTGCAGACGTCGTCGGTGCCGTGGCGGGTGTCGGCGCCGGGCGGTCCGACTTGGATGAGCTCTCTGGCTGCGGTGCAGGTGGCACGGAAGCAGCAGGAGTCTTAGACTTTCTCAACCTCGGGGAGAGGGAGTGGCGTCGAGCCGGCCTTGGTGCCAGCGATGGGTGGTGCTGAGGAGCCTTGGCCGTACCGGCACGGTCCGGTGCCAAGGAGGTGCTTCTGTTCGAAGAGTGACCAGCGCTCGGTGCTGAAGGCTGAGGCGTGAGAGCCGCCTCCATGAGGAGCTGCTTTAGCCTAATGTCCCGCTCCTTTTTTGTTCTTGGCTTAAAAGCCTTGCAAATGTGGCACTTAGCTATCAGGTGCGACTCCCCAAGGCACTTCAGACAGGAGTCGTGTGGGTCTCCTGTCGGCATGGACCTGCGGCAGGCCAAGCACGGTTTGAAACCTGGTGAACCGGGCATGGGCCCCGACACCGGATGCGGGGAAGGGGCTATTCCCCAAACCCCTCTTAACTAATATTATACTAAATATACTATAAAGTAATAAACTAAAGTGAATTATATAAAAAGTTTTTAACTATATACACAACAAGGAACAAGAGAACTACGAGTAGCTAGGGAAGTGGAGGTCAGCTAAGCCGCGCTCCACTGTTCCAACGACCGAAACGGGCGGTAAGAAGGAACTGAGGGACGGATGGGTCGGCAGGGGTATGTATCCAGTGCCATAGCGGCGCCACTCCAGGGGGTGCCCAGCTGACCCACCGAGTGTTGCTAGGGTAAAAATCTTCCGACGAACGTGCACGCGGCGCGCGCACACCTAACTGGAATCGATATGAGCAAGCACTCAAAGAAGAACCGAAAGGTTCTATATCTCATTAATGATCACCTAAGCAACCAGCAGCACTGACGTCACTGGGAGTTTAGTCTAACTAAGAAGCAAGTAGGAGGCTCAGGATTTGGCTCAATAGTTGGTCAGATCAGATTCACTGAACCCCTTGCTGACAGGAGATTCCACACTAGAATAGCAGGGAGTGCTGAAAGCTAAGGCACTTCTACAATGCAAATTGACCCAAGCTGGGAACCCAGTTCCATCCCATCTCCAAAGCAATATGAAACAATGTTGGGAAACGGTGGTATTGTAACATGGTCTCCAACAACACAGGTTTTGTCTATGGTACAAGACCAAAGATTGAGGTGCGTGGGGAGAGGTGTACCAAGAAGGTCACACAGTACCCCCTTGCACTACAGTTGTGCTGAGGATTGTAAAGGTGGACAACCCCCAGCAGGAAGTAACTTGGGGGTCACGCTCCCTGGCTTACTTCTCTGATCAGCTGCTTCTCTGCCTCGACATCTGGCTGGGGTTCAGGTAGGAGAGCTGGCTTCACTTCCAGCTGAGCAGTCTCAGCAGGTAACAGACCTAAGGAAAGGAGAAAGATTACTCACACATACAACAGAGGACTGTCCACAGATCATTTGGCAACTAACCAACAGAAAGAGGCTAACAGATGATAGGGAATGTGTCAGCCTAGACCAGGGGTCTCAAACTCAAATGACCACGAGGGCCACATGAGGATTAGTACATTGGCCCGAGGGCTGCATTACTGACACCTCCCCCACTGCTGTCCTCGGCCCCGCCCCCACTCCACCCCTTCCATGAGGCCCCGCCTCTGCCTCACCTCTTCCCACCCCTTCCCTGGCTCCATTCCAACCCCTTCTCCGAAATCCCACTCCAACTCCGCCCCCTCCCTGCCCCCAGGGAGTGCAGGAGGGGTGTGGGGTGTGGCAGGGGCTCAGGGCAGGGGATCGGGGTGCAGGAGGGGTGCGGCAGGGGGCTCAGGACAGTGGGTTAGGGTGCAGGAGGGGTGTGGCAGGGGATCAGGGCAGGGGATCGAGGTGCAGGAGGGGTGCGGCAGGGGGCTCAGGGCAGTGGGTCGGGTGCACGGTGCAGCAGGAGGCTCAGGGCAGTGGGTTGGGGTGCAGGAGGGGTGTGGCAAGGGGCTCAGGGTGTGGCAAGGGGCTCAGGGCAGGGGGTTCGACTGCAGGAGGGGCTCGGGGAGTGGGCTCTGGCCCGGCACGCACCAGGGGGGCAGGGCAGGCTCCTTGCCTGCCTGCCCTGCCCCCATGCTGCTCCGCTCCGGGAAGCGGCTGGAATGTGCGGGAGCAAGGGCCAGGAATGGGGAACTGCAGCCAATGGGGGCTGCTGGGGGCGGTGCCTGAAGCAACATCAACCCCCCCCCCGCACCTCTCTTCCCCCACATTCCTTCCGCTTCCCGGAGCGGCGTGGGGGCCGGGCCGGCCGGCAGGGGGCCGAACCCGCCCCCCCGTGCACGTCGGGCGGGAGCCGCTCTAGCGAAACACCGAGGGGGCCGGGGGGGGGCTGCGAGGACCTCGCGGGCTGCAGAAAATAACCTTGGGGCCGCATGCGGCCCACGGGCTGCATGTTTGAGACCTCTGGCCTAGACATTCCTTTAAATTGTGCTAATAGGATACAGTCCACACTGATAGAGAATGCTCTGTGCTGGGGCTGCACCTGAGAGAAAGTCACTGCTGTGTGGAAGGACAGAGTTTTAAACAGCTTGGTTCCAGGTATGTAAAAAGCTGAAGATAATTCTAGTCTAGTCTAGATATTATTACTATTATTTTCCAGGATGTAACTGAGGGCTACAATGGTATGATCTTTGCCTGTGGCCAGACTGGCAGTGGGAAGTAGTTTACCGCGTAGGACACTCTAAACCCTTCAACACAGAAAGACATTGTTCCCTGGACACTGGATCACATTTCTGAGAGCAGTACAGGTCTGCAGTGATGTGAAAGGGTTATGGCAGTAAATGCAAGAGTGAGAGATGCTTGGAATACAGTGCTAATTGGAGTCTTCCTGTCCCTGGTTTTCATCTAGCTATTCACTCAGGGCGGGGGATCATTCTCACCCCCATTTTACAGATGAGGATATTGAGGCACACAAATGTTATGCAACTTGCCCTAGGTCAGACAGAGCTGAGAACAGAACCTAAGAGTCTTGATGCCTAGTCCTCTGCTCTAACGGCTGGAGAATGCTGCCTCTTCACCCAAGCCTAAAGCTACAGGATGCAGGCAAGATGTCTGGTTAAATGGAGCAGTGATCTTGTGAACTTGTGCTTCTCAAGCTTCATAGCCCCTATGCAGCTCCCTTCCCTTACTTATCCTCAGAGAGAAAAGGCAGGAGTACCACTTAATGTGGCCACCTAACATAACCTCAGGCCCAGGAGGGGAGGATCAACAGTAGGGCGGCAAAGCGGGCATGGACATTGCCTGCTCTCTTGAAGGTTGGTGCTGGCTGGGGCAGGGGAAGGAAGAAAGGCCATAGAGTCTTAGCCCCTACATGAAAGGCTGCTCCTATCCAGGAGTATGGAGGATGGGTCCTAGAGGCTGCTCCCCTCCCTAAAGTCTCCCCCCATCTGAAAACAGACTGCTCCCATCCTACCCCTCCCCCTCCCACCCAACTCAAAGGCCAAAGCTGCTGGTGCTGGGCTGAAGAGAGCCTTCCCCAATAGGCAGAAGGGAGGTCGGGGAGAAATGCCAATGTGCACTCTGTATATTTAAGGTGTAATTTTCTGGCCAATGATAAAGCAACTCTGGAGCAGTTCAAGGGCATCATACCTGACAAGTTATTTGTGTTCATCTGTTCAGCCAAAATGGCCTTCAGCTTCCTGATCTCCTCCTGATACTCCCTCAGCAGAGCATCTTTGGGATCCTCATTGATACGGGGCTTGTTCTTGATGTTCTTTGCCCGGTTGGCGTAGCGCAAAGTGCTGAGGCTCTCGTCGTAGTTGTTATCAGCAGGAGACAGGCAGGCCACCATGAGGGTCTTGGTGTTTCCTCCAAGGGAGTCCTGCAGCAACCGGGTCAGCTTTGAGTCTCGATAGGGGATGTGTTTGCACCTGCCATCTACCAGGGCTGAGATGACATTGCCCAGAGCTGAGAGAGAGAGAGATTAATTTTGGTGGCTTCTTTGAGACGCTCCCCTGTGGCTCCGGTTTTGGACTGCCTCTCGCTTCCAGCCAGATCCACCAGGTTGAGTTTTGCAGCCCTCAGGTGATCCTGCCCTCTCTCATCTGCAAGAAAACAATGTGGGATTGGGTTCTTTTAAGAAGAAGCAACTTCACCAGACAAGGACCAGGCCTTTTGCCCTTAGGCATTACATATCAATTTGGGCCCTAGACTTCGTATGCACATAGGCCCCGATTCAGAAGAGCACATATACTCATGCATAACTTCTAACACAGGCTTGAGTCCCATTGAAATCATGTGCTTACCTATTTTGCTGAATCAGGGCCTTGGTTCCCAGAATACACAGCAAAACTTCTTGAACCGCTTTAGATTCTGATCCCGTGAGCACTCTCACCTCCCATAGGCTTTAATGGAAGATGAGGATACACAGAATTTTGCAGAAGACACTCAGCACCGTGCAGGATTGGGACTCTTACCTTGTACAGGTTCTTTCATACAAACTATGTCCCCCAGGATGTTTCATGGAGTTAAATGATCAATGCCAGGCAGGGAGAGAGAAGTTAAAGGGGTGGAGATAAGGGAGAATGGAAATGAGAGTCAAGAGTCAATGGGGTAGGAATTCAGCATGGCTGGAAGAAACACATGGGCAGTACAAGCAGCAGAGGATGTGAATGGCCAGAGAGGAGGATCCGCTCAAGTGGACTACCGGAAAAGGCTTGGGGGAACCAAGAAGCCTGGAAGCAATGTTTAGTTCAATTTCCAGCCTACAGCTTCTCTCTAGGCCTGAATCAAAGCTGCCTCAGTGTATGGTGATGCTCATAGGGCTGCCTGTGGTGTGCACAGACACAGGAAGTGCCCCTCACCAGGGAAACAAGCACTATCAAGACGTCACCATGTGGGTTCCTGGCATCCCAAGGGGGGCTGCAAACACTCTCCAAGGTTCAAGTTTCACTGCTTAGAAGCTGGTGAAATGACTCAGCAGGAGGAGAGACGTGCACTGTCAAAGTCTGCTCCTCCTCAACGGACAATGGAAAGTATAAGCAGAAAACAAGAAAACTCCCCAGATTGGGATTCAGCCCAGTCCCTTGAGCCTGGGTGCGGAGCCTGACCTTCCTAAAAGGATTCTGCCCCCTTTGCCTCCTAAGCAACTAATTTACAGCTCTCCCCCTGAGTACCACTGCATGAGGAAGCCAAGAGCTAAGCTGAAGTTAACACCTTGTTTACCAGGGACCAGGAAGTGACCCTCCCCTCTGTAACATTTCCTTCCTACCTTTCACCCCACAATAATGCTAAGTGTAATGGGCTCAGGAAGGAATTCCTCCCCCCACGCCCATGTATTCTGTATTTTTTTTTTTTTTGGAGGGGAGGGATCACCTTCCTCTAAAGCTTCAGCAGCAATGTCCATAGCTAGAGGTGGGATAGTGGACAGGGTGGGCCAGGACTCTGAGGTGACTGTGATGTTGCACTCCATATGATTTTATGAAAATATGCTAATGAGTGTGAATATAATGTAGCTGGAATATGCTTCATGTAAAAGGTCTCTTGTAAGTATCATTACAAAGCTTATAATCTACTGAGTGTGGTCATCCAGTTTGTATAAATGTATCATTCTTGTATCTGAAACTAGAAATATGAAACATAACTCTGAGGTCCTATTGTAAGTATGCAAAGTGTGGGCCATTAATGGTGGTTTGGAATCTGATGGCTCCCATCAACTAGAACAATTGGTTGTAAATAGCTCTGCTTACTTGCAAGCCTTCCTGTGAGTCAGGCCAGGAACAATGAAGGCTTGGGGTCTCCCAAGACATGTGACCATGTCACCTGGTACCGGAATCCATCTTAAACCTGATGCTTTTCCATTTAGAAGGATGGCTGGGGACCCAAAGAGACAAAAGATTCCTGCCTTGTGCCAAAGCTATATAAGGGGGGTGGAACAGAACAAAGGGGCTGCAGTCATGAGAAATTCCTTAGCTACCACCTAAGCTGGAACAAGAACTGTACCAGGGGAAAGGATTGGGCCCAGACTAGACAGGAGTCTAGTCTGTGAAAGAAGCTTATTGGAACATCTCTGAGTGTGAGATTTATCTGTAAGCAGTTTCTTAATGTCTTAGGCTTAGACTTGCGTGTTTTTGTTTTATTTTGTTTGGTAACTTACTTTGTTCTGTCTGTTATTACTTGGAACCACTTAAATCCTACTTTTTCTATTTAAAAGAATCACTTTTGCTTATAAATTAACCCAGAGTAAGTAAGTAATTCCTGGGGGAGCAAACAGCTGAGCATATCTCTCTATCAGTGTAATAGAGGGTGGACAATTTATGAATTTACCCTGTATAAGCTTTATACAGAGTAAAATGGATTTAGGATCCCAATGGGAGCTCGATGTATGGGTGCTAGAGACAGAAGCACGTCTTAAGCTGTTTTCAGTTAAGTCTGCAGCTATTTGGAGGACTTGGTTCAGACCTGGGTCTGTGTTTGCAGGAGGCTAGTGTGTCTGGCTCAACAAGACAGCGTACTGAAGTCCCAAGCTGGCAGGGAAAACGGGTTCAGAGGAAGTCTCAGCACATCAGGTGGGGTCTCAGGGGGAGTCTCTGTGACCGAACCTGTCATGGTGGCGAAATCAAGCAGGATCTGTGCACAGCTGATTGATTTGAAATGCTGGTAGTGATTTTAAGTGAGTTTTAAATGTGCTGGCTGGAGAACAAAGTGGTTATCAGTTTGTTATTTTCTGTTTGCTTATTTTGGGTAAGGGAAATAGGGACAGAAAAGTCGGCAAAAATAAGTAGAGTGAAGATCAAAAGAAGCTGAAACTGCACAAGTTGCAAATTGCCCAGAAAGTCTGAACACTGGGCACTGGGCAAGTCTCTGTTAATTAAGAAGCCCCTGAGCTGAGTGGGTCTCTCTCACTTAATCATTATCCTGCCATTGTGGGGCCTCAGGCACTGGTGCAGCTCAGTCCCGTGTAATCTACACCTGTGGCATAGAACAGGCTAGTCTCCTGTGGGCTGTAATAATTTGGTGTAATTTCAGATGATGGGTTTAGTGTGCTGGTGCCAAGTGGTGTTGAGGGCCTGTGATATACAGGTCAGAGTAGATGATCTGGTGATCTTTTCTGGCCTTAAACTCTAGGACTATCCTCATGACTGAGAAAAGCTGCAAGCAGTTCCCTGCAGAACCTATCAGCTTTGCTGCCAGTCTGGCCAGGGGGATTTCTCTCCAATGTGAGCCACTCCTTCCCCATCCAGGGCACGGGAATGCTGCCCACCCCTGCTAACTAGGGACTGAAGGATAAAGGTGCAGGGTGAAAACCTGGCCCCAAAGACTTCAGTGGGCCAGAATTTCACCCCAGAACTCCAATGTGCTCGGATTCATTCGGGGTGTATTGAACCATTTGACTCTCAGCACCTCCATAAATTACCCCACTCTCGGGAGCATACAGAGCACTCTGAGCCAGAAGGAAGGTGTTTTTAAAGGTACACATTTGTCTCTTTTTCAAGTAACTCACTAGGTGGAAAACAACTGTCTTAGTCCCTCCCTAAGCCCCATTCTGCCAGTCAGCATCTGAGGTGCTAGATAAGTAGCAAATAATCATTCAATGAACTAAGGAAAATAAAACAAAAGGAGGGTGATTCTCCAGTGAATAAAAAGTAGGCTAGGAAGTCAGACTTTGCAAACTCTACCTATGGTAGATAATGTAGCCCCTATTATCACAGTATCTCAGCACCTCATGATTTTTCATGGATTCATTCTCACCACCATGAAGCTGAGCAGGGTTAGTATCCCACTGTACAGATGGGGAACTGTGGTCCAGAGAGACTAAATGACCTGTCCAAGGCCACATAAGAAGTCTGTGACGGAGCAGACAATTGAATCCAGGTCTCCCATGTGCCAGGTTACCACCTAAGTGCTGGATCATCCTTCATTTCAAACATCCCTTTCCCTGCTATTCCCAGCCATCACAAACCCAGGTTTAAGAGTAAAACTGGCCACAAGCCACTAGAACAGCATGAGGCTGACAATGGAGTGCATCAAGGGTTCGACAGGGTCAGCACTACTGTGATGGCCCCATCAATATCTGCAAAATCTAAACTTTCATTTCAAAAAATTAGTCTCTAGCCATTAAGGCTGTGAAGAAAACCAGAAAGCCAGTAAGTCCCTCGGCCTGCGCCGCTTCCAGCAGCTCCCATTGGCCTGCAGTGGCAAACCGTGGCCAGTGGGAGCCGCAATTGGCCGGACCTGCTGACAGGACAGGTAAACAAACTGGCCCGGCCCTCCAGGGGCTTTTCCTACACAAGCGGCGACCCCAGTTTGAGAAACACTGGACTAATGGGAAGGGACCTGTGTATTTCATAAATCTGCAGCCACAGAATCTACTATTTGCTGCATATTTTCACTCTGGAATCTAAACGTGCATTAAAAAGTCTTTGTAGATCTCATGGTTGTGAAGGGAATCTTAAAAATATGAACTATAAGTAAGTGATGCTGTGTTTCTTCCCAAGACTGCAGACAGTTTGATCTTCCCCATTCATCTTAATGGGGGTCCAATCTGAAACCTAAAGATGACAGTTTAAATATCAACTTTGTTAACTATTTGACTGACGGTCATTTAAGTAGAAACATCCAGCTAATGTGCTTATTCCACAATCCCAAATTTGCTCCTACACCTCCCCAATTGCCCCAAACTCAGACTGTCCAATATACAGCTGCCAAAATATCATATTTCACCCTCCTCTCTCCTCCATCTTCTACTATGCTGCTCTGGATCGCCAATAACAAATCTTGAGGCATAAAAACTGAAAACATGAGCAAAGTGTAAAACAAATGTAATTTAATTTCAAAATAAATAGCAGAGGCCACTATACTGTTTGGATTATGACTGTCGTGTTAAAGCCAGTAAAAACATCCAATCTCAAATGTAAATGAAACGGATGCAGAATTTCCAGTCTGCTGCACTACAGCACTGCAAAATCCAGAGACACTGAAACAGAATTTAGGCCCAGCTTGCCATGGAATGCAGGGGGCTTCCCTAATAAGTTAATTAAATGACAAGCCATTCTCACCCTGTTAGTTTGGGCTGCAAAAACAGAGGTACCACTTTTTGAAAGCCTCTAAACAAGACAAATAATTCCAACTTAGACTGCAACCCCAGCCCTATCTGGAACACGAGAGGAGAGTAAGCATTTACTTTTGATTCTTAGGCTAATGTCAGGATTTGAGGGTCCCATATTATAGAAGTTGGTGAAGCAGGATCTGGTTCAGCAAATCAAGGCACGGTTAACACCCACGTGATAGCTAATTGGGTTATTCTGAGGGTCACTCCTCATTCCCCCATTTTCAGTAAATGTTTGGTGAGTAAATTCTCTATACATGGAAATGAGGGACTATCAGCAGCATCTGCAATTACAGTTGGAAGACATTGTGCAAATTTCCCATGAATGGAGAACAGATGAAGGAAATAAAACCAGACTATTAGCACTCAGCAGAGGCCAAGGACTGAATGGAGCATGGGAGACTGAACTCCTCTCTCACTCCTAAAGGTGGCCCTTCAGGTGTGTCAGGTTGAGACACACTGGCATGGTGATATCTAGGGGCAACTTGCCCTGTTTCTAGCCATACTTTATTGAGTAAAGAAAGTCCAGTGGCTAGAAGCCGAAGTCAGGAAAATCCAAACCGGAAATAAAATGCACCTTTTTTGGACAGTGAAAGTAATTCGCCACTGGATTAGACTACCTAGGGATTCTCTTTCCCTGGGATCTTTTAACTGAGATTAGGTATCTGTCTAAAAGATATGCTGTAGTTCAATCAAAAGTTCGTAGGTTCAGTGCAGGAAGAACTGGGTGAAGTTCTCTGGCCAGTGTTAAGCAGGAGGTCAGACTAGTTAGAGGTGTGCATGCGTACTGCAGTGGAGCACTCATAAGGACAAAACATCTCGAAGAACTCAAGTTACAGAAAGGTAAGTAACCTCTCCTTCTCCATGTCCAGTGAAGGCAGGACAAGAAATAATTAGATTAATCTGCAGCAAAGGAGATTAGATTAGATATTAGGAAAAACTTTCTAACTATAAGGATAGTTAAGTACTGGAGCAGGCTTCCAAGGCAGATTGTGGAATCCCCATCATGGGAGCTTTTTAAGAACAGGTTGGACAAACACCTGTCAGGGACAGTCTAGGTTTTTTTGGTCTTGCCTCAGGACAGGGGGCTGGACTTGATGACCTCTCCAGGTCCTGTCCAACTCTACATTTCTATGATTCTGATTCTATGAGAATAATGGCCCCTTCCAGCTTTAAAATCTATGAATTCCAAGTGCAAGTGTGGCCTTCAGGCACCGGGGCTGTCAGTCCAGCAGCTCTCAACAGCATCAAATAAGGATTTTAGAAGAAAAACAGAGGGAAATATGCTCCCAAACAATGTGTAGGACACTTGTCCCCCTCCCTCCACAGGTGAGCAAGGGAAAAGACATTTAAAAAATACTCAGTCACTTTGCATTGTAGTGAATGTTGGTGCCAAGGCACAGCTCTCATTCTAGACCTAAAATCATTCAAGACTAGAACTGGGAAAATTTTCAGCAAATAGTACAGTCACTGAAAAATGCATTTTTCAAGGGCTCTGAAACCGTTTGCAAATGTTGGTCAAATTTAACAAATTGTTTTGGCCAAAAAAACCAGACAACAACATTTTTGAAAAGGTCAAAATACCTTAGAAAAAATCAAAACAAAACATTTTGAAAATGTCCATTTGAACAGACATTCAAAACATTTAATTTGGACCCACATGGAATGTTTTCAGTTTTTGTTTTGGTGAAAAAAACTCAAAAAAACCATTCAGTTTCATTTAGAAACAAACCGATTTTTTCCCCACAGATACTGTGGTTCAGCAATAGAACAGAAAAATCAACGATTTGCTCAGCTGTATTCAAGCACCAGTTTTTATTCTGGGATTATCCACCAGATTGCACAGGCTGGTTCTATGCTCAGTCTCCCAAAGGCCTGACCCAGGAATCTGGCACCTACCTACAGCATAGATCTCCATGTTGATGGTGAAGATGGAGTGGGAGCGGGAAGAATCCTTGTTCATCAGGGTGTAGCCCACTGCTCGGTTTCTCCAACCCGTCTCCATGATGCGCTCGCACTGGGCCACGCTGTGCACGGTGTGCAGGGAGAGTCCTTTCACATACACCCCCTTCTCTGGGTGCTCCTTCAGCTGCAAGCAGGAAGAGCCCAACACAATGATCAGAACGGTCCCTTCTGGCCTTAAAATCTATGGATCCATGAACACAGGTTACAGTAGGACCACTAGACTCTGAAACACTACAGACCACTCTGGAAACTTTCCAGGAGCCCGAGGACTGCACACGCTTTGCATATGAAAAGAGGAAAAAGCAGTTATGTGCATAATGGGACACTACAGCAAAAATCTCATTGCCAGCTACAGAACAGCACTCCGAAGCAACTCCTGAGGGGTGCTGTGCACCTGCTGAGCACCCACATCTCCCACCAACTTGGAGGTTGCACCGTGCTCAGTAGGTGCTCAATAATTAGGCTTTGCCCCACCCCACTACACAGCTGTAATGTAGCAGGCAACTGTATTTGGCTGTAACCAGGAAACAGACTATATGCAACAGGAACTAAAGTCAAGAGTTTGTTGCTTAGCTCAGGCATCTCCAGTGTCACATGGTGCCCTGCTCCCCTACTCTGAGCTGCCCCATAGCTGCGTCTTCAACTTCAAACATTAAGAAGATATGTCAAGGTTTTCATCTGCCATAGCAAATGGCTCGTGTCTCTGGTTATAGGGAGTTGACTACATCAAGTGTTTGAGGGCTTGTCTTCACTACCGTGCTGCAGCGGTGCTGATGTAGCACATCTGGTAAAGATGAATTACGTTGACAGGAGAGTACTTTCCCATCAACGAAATTACTCCACCACAATGAGAGGCAGAAGCTATGTTGTTGGGAGAGTGTCTCACGGTGACACAGCGAAGCGTACACACAGCTTTAAGTCAATGTAACTTATGTTGCTCGGGGGGGG